>NW_023605659.1:0-19362 GCF_013339745.2 Dermacentor silvarum
CCCAACTGCCGGTGCTGTGGCACTCACCCGGCTACGCTTCCGCATATGCTGTGGGAGTGCCCAGCACAGTACACACAAATTAACACCACGACCCTCTCGTCGAGGTTGCGTAAGGCTCTGCGGAGCTCCGCCCTCGACGACCAAACCTGGGCGACCCAGCACGCCCGTGAGGCGGCGGCGAGGCAAGCCCTCGACGTCCCCTCATGGGAGGCTTAGGCCCGGCCATCATAAAGTGCTGGTTCCGAAATAAATGTTTATTCCTCCTCCTTGTCCTGTGTATATGCTTAAACATATTGTGTCTGTGGGTGGGGCTCACACTGGAAATAAAAACAATGTTGAAAGGAAAAAAAACGGCTATAGTAGCCGCCGTTGGTGCTTTTAATGCGTTTGTTCTCCTATGGTCAGGATTTGCTGAAATAAAGTGAAAGTATGAATTAAAAGCCATGCACGTATGCGCCAACAATAATGCTGTAAGCTTTTCGCCACAGTAAAATTGTGAGAAGGTAGAGGTAACTTAAAAGATACATCAAATCATGTGGGGAACACAACTGTGGTAATTACACTTTAGAGGGTGGGTGCGGAAAGGGGGGGGGGTAGGATTTCACATCGCCGGCTAGGAGGATGGGGGCAGGGCTCGGGCCCCGGAGCCCCCTCGTTGTAGGCGTCTATGTTTTGTCGCATAGCACATCGGCATTGCCCAAAATTTTGATTTTGTGCCTACAATGTTTCCTTATATATGCACTGTAATAATATCATGTAATATTAATATATGTAATAATTTCATGTTTGATGACATTGAGGAATAAAATTTCGTCGAGATAATGTCCTCAAATTTCGAGAATTTTCTTGGTGTTGCAGTTTTGTCGAGGCACTCGTTTGCGAAGAAGTAACATCTTGTTTTAAAGAACTATGATCGTCCTTTTCCGCGCCAGAGCTCCATACAAATGTTCAGAATTAGAGAGGCAACTGTACATTTGCTGCTTCAGCCTTAGTAGAGTGAACATGACAATTCTGTATGTAATTCTATGTTTTAATTCCTCAAATAACCCTGCCAGTGGGTATATATAAGGGGTGGGCTGGTTTAATCAAGAAAGATGTCTTCAATAGTCGCCTTGAAGTGCGTTGCCCTGGACTGGTGCATTTCTTCCGGCACCGCATTCCAATCCCTTGTAGTCTGGACAGAAAAGGACTGGACATCCTATGAAGTACATGCGGGTGAAGGATGTACAGAATAAAGCAGACGGTCGTGCGAAGGGCGGCGATTTCCTGCTGTTGTTGACCTGCACTTAAATAATAATTGAGAAGAATTGGGATATAGGCCAGTCGCGTACCAGCTACATCTCGAGTGGGGGGGGGGGGGGGAAGAGAGAGTCAGACCGCAAGTGGTCTGACTCTCTCTCTCTCTCTCTCTCTATATATATATATATATATATATATTCCCACGAAACAGTGAAGGGGCTGCTACTGTCGGTCGGACGAAGACGACGGCGACGAAGTAGCCAGAGGCGCGCGACAGCCTTGCATCCGTCGCCGCTGCTTGCCCAAACCTTGTATGTAGCAATACTCCCTATATATACATAGGTATATATCAAATGACTTTTACAATAACTCTAAAAGCCGGGAAATGCATCTGTCACTCATTTTTATATTTACAAGACAGCAACCTTTTTTATAAATCACACGCGGTGCACCAAGGAGGCCCAAATATTATTTGAATTTTCATTTATTTCTTGACACTATAAAATTTACGTATGATACAGGTACAAAAGGCAGTGAGTGCCCAGCGGTCCCTGGTCGCGCCCCGTTCGAACGATCGCGAGCAGCAGCGCAGCGCACGTAAGAAAAAGCACATTTGTTAGAAACTACGTTGCTAAATAAACAAGGAATTGTACTTTAACTCTATATACAGCACACATGTATCGCTAGTTAAGGTAGTAGTATGGTCCATGATATACACAACGAAGTACAATTAACATAAGTGACTTGCAATATTCGCAAGAAAAAGGACAGCAGATGTGTGCGACCTTGGAGAATTACAACCAAATTTCCAGCGAAGCTTTCCTTTCCAAAAGTTTCAATAGAAGTGTTAGTTCCCTGAGTCATTTCGTATAGCTTAAAAGGTTGTCGAGCACTTCTTGAAAATTTTTAAAAAGCCAGTAATTCATTAACGCACATGTTACTTCGCCATGTTACACTCCCTCCTTATTCATCCCCCCACCCCCCCTGCCCTCTCAAATTTTTCTAGATTTGATATTGGTTAACAGTTCTCCCAGCGCAGCGGGATAAATTCGGCCGTGTTCGTAAAACGCATTCATAAAGCGCCGAATCGCTGGCTTGCGTAATTTAATGCAAATATCATAATTGGTTCCATGCACAGCGAATCGAAGCTTACTATGAGCCGGTCGTCCTCTCTTCCGCTTGAGTGGCCAGGATGGCGCTCTCCTTTCTGGAGTGGAGTTGTAGAGAAGATGGGGCGTGCGCTTCGGGCACATCGCCTACGCCTCGCTCGAGGACAGAGCTCGCGTGCTCGGTGCCTGCCTACAATCAGGCTGCATATATATATATATATATATATATATATATATTGTTGCGCGAAGGACGAGTCAGTAAGACTACCAACTATGTACAGGTTGTATTTACAACAGTGGTTGCAGCGCTGACCGGTTAGATTCACAGCGCGAGCCCAGCTCCTTCTTCCTCTTCTTTTCTTGAGTGATGGCACCCGCGCGCCCCGTTCAAACAACGAAATACCACACGCGTGTAGCATAATCCCCCAGCGGCCGAAGCGACGTCCCGGAGCGTCTAAATGTCATCACTGGCAGGGTGATACTGCTTCAGTCGTGTAACGTGCACGATATCACTGGACTGGGAAGCAGATGGGGCATCAGGGGCGATCTCGTAGGTGACGGGAGTCATGGCACAAAGCACTCGGTAGGGGCCTGTGTAACGAGACAGCAGTTTTTCTGACAGGACGACCTGACGCGACGGAGACCATAGGAGCACCAAAGAACCAGGTGGGAAGTGCACGTCGCGGTGTCGCTGGTCGTACAAACGCCTTTGAGTCTCTTGGGAGTGCAGAAGGCGGTCGCGGGCAATTTCTCTTGCGTGGGCAGCGCGGGCGATGGCATCAAGTGCATATTCAATGGGGGGGGGGGGGGGGGCTGCGTGAACAGGGAGGGTTGTGTCGAGAGGCAGTGCTGGTTCTCGGCCGAACAGAAGGAAAAATGGCGAATAACCGGCTGTGTCGTGCCGTGAGGAATTATACGCAAAGGTGGCAAACGGTAGAGCGAGGTCCCAGTCAGTGTGGTCGGAAGACACATACTTCGCGAGCATGTCTGTGAGAGTGCGATTAAGACGCTCCGTGAGGCCATTCGTTTGCGGATGGTATGACGTGGATAGCTTGTGCCTCGTGGTACAGGACTGCAGGATGTCCGCGATAACTTTTGACAGAAATGTCCGGCCACGGTCTGTGAGAAGTTGTCGCGGAGCTCCACGTAATAAAATCACGTCGCGTAGAAGAAAATCGGCAACATCTGTGGCGCAGCTTGTAGGGAGCGCTCGGGTGATGGCGTAGCGCGTGGCGTAATCTGTGGCCACAGCGATCCACCTGTTCCCAGAGGTAGAAAGAGGAAAGGGACCAAGTAAATCTAAACCAACCCGAAAGAATGGTTCCGCGGGAATGTCAATTGGTTGAAGGTACCCAGCAGGGAGCGTCGACGGTGTCTTGCGTCGCTGGCATTTCTCACACGCTGCTACGTATCTTCGAACGGAGCGACCAAGCCCTGGCCAAAAGAAGCGTCGGCGGGTCCGGTCGTAGGTACGTGACACACCGAGGTGACCGGCAGTGGGGAGGTCGTGAAGTTCGTGGAGAACAGCCGAGCGAAGGTGTTTAGGGATCACAAGGAGTAATGCTGGGCCGTCGGGGTGAACTTTGTGGCGGTAGAGTACGCCATCTTGAAGTGTGAATAAGCGAAGGGAGCTGTCGGCAAGTGACGATTCCAGGCGGTCAGTGATGATACGCAAGGACGGGTCACGGCGCTGCTCGTCGGCGACATGGACCAGTGGAAAAGCAGAGAGAACGCAGGCGTCGGTGTCAGGTTCAGACGTAGAGGTCGGGTCTTGGACTGGGTAGCGAGAGAGGCAACCTGCGTCCTGGTGTTGGCGTCCCGACTTGTACGTCACTGTGTAGGGATACTCTTGTAGTCGGAGAGCCTAACGACCGAGCCTGCCAGTAGGATCTTTGAGTGACGAAAGCCAACACAGCGCATTATGTTCTGTGATTACTGAGAAGGGCTTGCCATATAAATATGGGCGGAACTTTGAAACAGCCCAGACGAGAGCAAGACATTCGCGCTCGGTAATCGAATAGTTGCGCTCTGCAGTTGTCAGGAGCCGGCTAGCGTAGGCTATAACGCGGTCGTGTCCGTGTTGCCGTTGCGCTAAGACTGTGCCGATCCCCTAACCACTGGCATCGGTTCCGACCTCTGTAGGTGCGGACGGGTCAAAGTGGGCCAAGATCGGTGGATTGGTCAGAATTGTGATAAGGCGTGAAAATGCGGCAGCCTGAGGGGAACCCCACGTAAAAGGCACGTCTTTCTTCAGAAGTTCAGTGAGTGGTCAAGCGATTGCTGCTAAATCTTTCACAAACCGTCTGAAATAAGAGCAGAGCCCCACAAAAGTCTTGACGTCTTTGACAGACTGAGGTACAGGAAAAGCTGTTACTGCTCGAACCTTCTCCGGGTCGGGTTGTACTCCGGAAGCATCGACGAGATGGCCGAGCACTGTAATCTGTCGGCACCCGAAGTGGCACTTCGATGAGTTTAATTGGAGCCCAGCCTTGCGGAAGACGTCAAGGATAGCTGCGACGCGCTCAAGGTGCGTCTCAAACATAGGAGAAAACACAAGGACGTCGTCGAGGTAAAAAAGACAAGTTGACCATTTGAAACCTTGAAGCACAGAGTCTATCATCCGTTCGAACGTGGCGGGGGCATTGCATAAACCAAACGGCGTAACCTTTATTTGGTAGGGGCTCTCTGGAGTGAAGAGAGCGGTCTTTTCTTGGTCTTGCTCATCGACGGAAATCTGCCAATAAAGAGATCAAAGGTGAATTCACGAAAAGTATTTGGCACCGTGAAGATAATCAAGACCGTCAATTCGTGGTAACGGGTAAACGTCCCTTTTAGTGATTCGGTTTAGGTGGCGGTAATCAACGCAGAAACGCCACGTGCCATCTTTCTTTTTGACGAGCACTACCGGCGACGCCCGAGGGCTCTACGAGGGCTCAACAATGCCTTTGGCGAGCATCTTGTTGACTTCCTGCTGAATAGCTTGCCGCTCTACCGTGGACACGCGATACGGTCGTCGATGAATAGGAACAGCATCACCAGTGTTTATCTGATGTTTAACAAGGGACGTCTGACCAAGTGGGTGATTGTCAGTGTCAAATATGTCGCGGTAGGAAAGCAAAATGCGATATAGGGCGGCTGCTTGGCCAGGGGCGAGGTCCGGAGCGACCATGGGACGTAATGGGCCGTCGAGGTTCAAGGCATCCTGCGGGTAATGAGGAGGATCCGGAGACGCGTCGGGAGCAAAAGCAGTGAAGTGGTCGTTTGTCACTGACCGGAGCGTGGCCATCGCTATGCCTTCAGGTAACACTTGCTTTGTCAAGCCAAAATTGACAATAGGGGGAGACATCCGATTAGCGGCAAGGGTAACGACGGAGTGCGGCACAGAGATGTCGCGCGCCAGGAAGACATCACGAATAGAGGTGACGACAATATCGTCACCAGGAACGGTTGCCCTTGAGGCCAATTCGACGAAGGTTAGGGCTTTTGGAGGTAACCCAACAAACGCTGTAGTGCATAGGGTGTTCGGTTGTTCGGGGCGAACGTCGGAAAGAGGAAGCTCGAGGCACAGCGTCCGGTGGAACAGTCGATGAGGGCAGAATGGGTCGTCAGAAAGTCGAGCCCGAAGATTCGGTCATGAGGGCAACTGGTCAGCACGGAGAACAGGACTGGAACTTGGTGGCCAGCAATTCCTACGCGAGCAGTGCACATACCACAGACGGCAACAGTGGCGCCATTGGCGACGCGTACGGCTCGTGTGACGGCAGGCGTAAGACCTTTTTTGAGGCGACGACATAGGTTAGCGCTCATTATGGACACTTGGGCTCCAGTATCAATCAATGCCGTCAACGGGACACCATCTACGTCTACTTCAATTAGGTTAGTGTTCGTGAGGAGCGTCAACGGAGGATTTGGATAGTACGAACGTGATGCAGCACTACCTCCAAGAGCTGCATGGCCTAGTTTTCCGTCCGGCGGTTTGGCGAGGAAAAGCGGCGAGGTTGGGGCGACGGGGAGCGACGGCGTTGAGGCGATGGCGATCGCCTGGAGTAGCGGCTGTCAGGGGCATCAGAAGTAGGGTACGGACGGCGAGGGGAGTAACGGCGTGCGTCGGCGTATGGGTGAGGAGCAGGGAATAAGCTCCAATATATATATATATATATATATATATATATATATATATATATATATATATATATAGTAACTGGATTTTTCAATGGGCCAAGCGTATTTAGGAAAGTCAGAAGCACAACTTCGCGGTTATCTTAGGTTTAATATTTTCCCAACAGTTTCGGTCGGTGGACCGACCTTTTTCAAGGAACCGACCCTTGAAAAAGGTCGGTCCACCGACCGAAACTGTTGGGAAAATATTAAACCTAAGATAACCGCGAAGTTGTGCTTCTGACTTTCCTATATATATATATATATATATGTGTGTGTGTGTGTGTGTGTGTGTGTGTGTGTGTGTGTGTGTGTGTGTGTGTGTGTGTGTGTGTGTGTTGCTACTGACGGTGGTCTGCTCCGGACCACCGTCGGCTTCTCATCGTCGAGGCAACACGTGTGTCGAGTGAGTTCCTGCACAAGACTTCGCAATATAGTGCACGCGGTTTTACTCATGGATCTGGGATCTTAAGGAAGTGCGAAATAATGCAAGCGCTCTTCTCTCTTATTTACCGCTAAATCGCCACTCCATTTTTTATCATAGCATTTACTGACATATATGATATGCTTCATATATACTTACATTATACTTTGGTGTGAAATATGTGGCATTTACAATTCTTTGCTTCGAACAAAATAAGCAAATGAGCCGTTTCTCTTACCAGTACATTTCAGAATATTTGAGAACATTTGAGCCTACGATTAATGTTGGCCAACTGCAGCTTTTCAAGGCACGCCAAATCCGTAGTACATTAATTCATAGTACTTGAGATACACCGCATTGAAAATGTGGTCACCGTGGCCGCGAATCAAACCGGCTGCCTCGTACTTAGCAGCGAAACGCCATAGGAGCGTAGTCATCATGGTGAGCTGAAAGTAAAATGTGGGGTTCCGCAGCAGGGCTCACAAGTGGCGGTGAACACCAGCGACTAAGACTGATTTGAGTGTCGTCATGGCCTGCCTTGAAACGCTGCGACCCTACCGCGAATAGGAATGGCTCGCTGCTGAAACATGTTCTGTATCTCAGAATAGAAAGGGCACGCCGATTGACGACACACTGGCAGAAAACAAGTCTGGTGAAATAACCAAAATTTTGCACTTAAATTCATTCGTTAGTTTATATATGGCACACATACCAATTTGTAACTCTAAAATTATGCCAGAACAACATCCAGCTAATGATTTAATGGCTCAAATGAATGGGTTTCTACTAAGGTATGAAATATTTTTGAAAGGGCGACGAAATTGACAAAATGACAAAGTTAGAAATAAAAGTAAGTGGCTTTACGCGGCTCTAAAATACCCCCCATTTTGCATCAAGCGCGTGGTGCTCCACTGGCTGAGTTGACGTGGCAGTATATATGTTCATGTTGTTCTGTGTGTGTGCGTATGTCTGATATGATTAGCCGTGGGAGTGCCACCCAACATAAACCGTTGCTCTGGTGGAACCTGCGCAGCTGTGGCCATGAGTGGCGCACGCGCACAGGCATCAAGACTGTCAATCCCAATTTATTTCACGAAAAAATTCTGCTGCGGATTGTGGAAATGTACTTACGTGTTTGTACAGATGATCAACATATGTGATGTTCAAAATATTGTCCTGGAATCCAATTCCTAGAACCATGTCTTGCAACTGCAATTAGATTAGAAAATATTATCGCTACGCCGAAGTGACAATGTACCTTCATGTAATCATTTGCATGTGAAACCACAAGAGCAAAAATACAATCGCCGAGTAATTCTCCGAGTAACCTCTCAGCAGTTAGACATGTATGTGGCATTTGAAGTCTATTATTTGCCGCCACTGCTATGTGCTCCGATGAGTGAAGTACGGGAGGCCGATTGCAGTGTTTGGAAGGTAAAGGAAGTGGGTAAGCAAAAGTTCGCCCGCGCCGCAAGTGCTGTGCTTCGGAATAGACTACGACAGCAAAGCACCAAGAACACAACCACTCGCCTCAAAAAAAAAAAAAAAAGTCACGAAGTAATAGCAAAAGTAGCCGATCGCGGAAGCTCACGCAGCCCCAAACAACCAATTGGCGAAACAGACCAAGTTCGCATGAACCATACTTGGGGTCACGTGAGGCCAAAATCACGAAGCACGTTGCACAACGGGAACAGAGTTCCAGGCTGCCACGCAGGAGGAAGATTGGCCACCGGATCAAGCACTGAAGACGGGCCTTCGTGATTCGGACCGGAGGCACCATGACTTCGGCCGTGCGCGTATACCAGTCCAGGGCGTGCCTATGCCTTCCAGCACTTGACGACTTCACCTTGCCGCGCACTTCCACCTTGCACCCGTAGGCTGAACCTGAGTTGTCGCGCTTAAGGGCCGAGCTCATGTACAGCTGTCTGGTCAGGACTTCAGTGAATAGCCTGCTGTGGACTTGTGAATTTTTCATCAACTGTAAATATAATACCCATCGAGCTGCTTCCCGCCGCCATAATATATATTGTTACGGGTGAGGCGTGTTCATTTACATGTGATGAATGAGAGTCTATAGGAAAACAGTCCAGCAGCGGTTTGGTTCTGCGCTCCGCACACCAAAGATTCGTCGTCCTCCTCCTCTTCCTTTCGCGTCAACCAAGGCGTTACATTCCCCGTTTCGCAGACGAAGCCCATCATGGGAGTTAGGACTGAGTGCTGAAGTAATATCGCTTGAGGCGCGTAACATGCGCAAGTTGAGTAGCGCTAGAGCGGTGTCCTGGTGACCTTACACGGGCGACCACATACGTTAAATCGCTAATGCGGTCGATGACTGTGAAGGGACTGGTATACTGAGCCAGGAACTTTTGGCATAACCCATGTCTGCGCTGAGGGGTCCACAGCCACACTCAGTCACTTTTTCGAATGAAATTGAGTCGTGGCGGCGGTCATACCGCTCCTTGAAGCGATCTTGTGATGCCAGTGAACGCAGACGAGCAATTTGTCGGGCTTCTTCAGCACGGCACAAAGTTTCGGCAACTGAGTCCTCTGTATGGAGTTTAAAGGGGAAAATGGTATCGAGACAGCTGCGCGGTGTCCGAACGTAGAGCAGGTAGAAAGGTGTGAAGTCCGTAGTTTTGTGCTTCGCTGTATTGTAGGCGTAGGTAATAAACGGTAAGCTGTCATCCCAGTTCCTGTGATTGGATGATACATACATGGCCAGCATGTTAGTCAGGGTACGATTGGTACGTTTGACAAGGCCATTCGTCTGGGGATGATATGGTGTTGAGTGGCGGAACTGCGAAGTGCAGAGTCTAAGCAATTCTTCCACGGCGTCAGCGACGAATTGGCGACCACGGTCGCTGATGATTACGTGAGGCGGACCGTGACGAAAGATTACGTAGCGTAACAAGAAGGCAGCGACGCAAGTAGCGGTGGAGGAAGATATCGCAGCTGTTTCCGCGCATCTAGTTAGGGGATTGACACAGACGATGACCCAGCGGTTGTTGTTCGAAGATCTTGGAAACGGTCCTAGCAGGTCTATACCAACTTGCTCGAAAGGTGTAGTAGGCGGTGCTACAGGATGAAGAAAGCCTTGCGGAGCGCTTGTAGGTCGCTTGTGACGCTGGCACTTGTCGCAGCTCGACATGTATTGCTTAGTGGAATGTCGCATCTTAGGCCAGTAAGACCGCTACTGTATTCGATCTAAGGTGCGAATTAATCCAAGATGGCCTGACGTCGGATCATCATGCATGACACGGAGAATGTCACATTGGATGCTTTGGGGAACAACCAGTAAATACCGTGCGCCACTTGCTGAATAATTTGTCTTTTATAACAGTCCATCTCGAAGGCAAAAGCGACCACTGGCCTTGGGACTACAAGCATCGGCGAACAGGGCGTCCAAACATAAGTCATTGCGCTGTTCCCGCTGGAAGACAGTGGCGTCAGGAAACGCGTGAGAGACAGCAGCAAAGCAGGTGTCGAGGTGGTCCGCGTTATCCTCCGTTGTCGACTGAGGAAGGCGAGAAAGGCAGTCAGCGTCGGCATGACGTCTTCCACTTTTGTACGACACAATGAAGTCGAATTTTTGGAGCCGCAAAACCCAGCGTGCTAGGCGACCGGAGGGGTCACGGAGGGTAACAAGCCAACACAAGGAATGATGGTCGGTTACAATTGTGAATGGGCGCCCGTAGAGGTAGCAACGAAACTTTTCAACAGCAAAGACAGCCGCTAAGCATTCTTGCTCTGTCACATTGTAGTTTCGTTCAGCCTTGCTGAGAGAACGGCTCGCATAGGCAACCACATACTCTTCATTATTATGGCGCTGAACAAGCACTCCTCCGATGCCGATTCCGCTGGCGTCACTGTGCACTTCAGTAGGAGCAGACGGATCGAAGTGACGAAGAATGGGTTCTGAAGTCAGCAGGAACTTGAGTTGAGAGAATGCCACGTCGCATTGAGATGTCCACTCGTATGGGCTCTCTTTTCGCAAGAGGCTTGTCAAAGGATAGACAATGTCCGCGAATCTGGGCACGAATCGTGGAAAGTAGAAGCATAAACCCAGGAATCTGCGGAGTTCTTTTAGTGACTGAGGTGGTTTAAAGGCACTGACTGCTTGCTTCTATTTTCCGAGGGTCTAGCCGGACACCATCTTTATCAACCAGGTGACCAAGGACTAAAGCTTGTCGTTCGCCAAACCGGACTTCTTGGAATTCAAAACCAAGCCGGCCTTTTCGACGCAGTCTAAAACGAGGTTTAAACGGGTGTTATGCTCTTCGAAAGTACGTCCGAAAATGACAACGTCATCTAGATACACAAACATACCTCCCATTTTAAACCACGAAGAATTGAGTCCACAAATCTTCCAAAAGTAGCGAGGGCATTGCAAAGCCCGAATGGCATAACATTAAATTGATACAGTCCATCAGGCGTCACGAATGCAGTCTTCTCCTTGTCAGCAGGGTGCATAGGGATCTGCCAATACCCTGATCGTAGATCTAGTGAAGAAAAGTAGGAAGCCGAATGCAGACAATCGATGACATCGTCTATCCGAGGTAGTGGATATACATCTTTTTTGGTGAGCGCGTTCAATCGTCTATAATCAAAGCAAAACCTCCAAGAGACGTCTTCTCTCTTCACCAAAATGACAGGTGCTGCCCAAGGGCTGCACGATTCTTCAATAACGCCTTTATGCAACACATCCTGAACTTGTTCAGCAATAACTTTCCGCTCCAATGACGACACTCGGTAAGGTTTTTGCCGGACAGGATCAGCAGAATTTATATCGATTCTGTGCTGAGCTAGAGAACAGGGTAAAATGGTCGCTTCTCCTTTTCGCAGAAGTCAAACACAGAAGCATGTCTTTCCAATAGCTCAACCAATCTTTGTCGCTCGTGTTACCGTAGGTTCTTACTAACCATATTCAGAATCTGCGACTCGTAGGAGCAACTGCATTCGTCAACGGCCAAGCGTTTTTGATCTTCGGCGTCAACGGCAGCGATAGAATTACCGTTGGCACCATCAAAGATGGCGAGCTTCATTGCTCGAGGAAGTATAACAGGCCGCACTGGAAAACAGTTAAGTGCCCACAAAGACGTGACTCGGTTGCTAATCGACACGATGCAGCGAGGCACTAAGATGTCTTTCTTAACACACTGACCGGTGAGAGGTTGAACGATGGCATCAAAGGAATATATATATATATATATATATATATATATATATAAACTTCAAACCAAGAAGAAGAGACACAATCGTCTGATAGCTGCGACCCCTCGGATGCTGTATGCTACCAGTGACTCCTCTCCCCTGCATTTCATTGGCTGCGTCTTTCCGTGTTATAATTCTCTTACCTTGTGGACGCCACTGAATGCACGCGTGTTCGCATTTACAGACTACTTACGTTTTTCAAGCAAAATGATACGACCAGCGCAATAACAGACACGACACACCTATCTCACACCTTATTTCAAGCGAAGCTTGCTATATAACTCACAGATTTCGGTGGGATCCATATCCGCACAAAATTATCATCATCAGCTTTGGCTCGAGCGTCGTGTTCTTCCTGGCTCGTTGGCGCACGTCGGTTTGTGCTCGTGCTCGGCATGCGCTCGTGCCACTGCTCCCGAACTTGTCGTCGTCGTCTGCTTCCACACCTTGCTGCGTCGCCGCTAATCATTCCAGCGTACAATTTCACTTCTCCTCTGTTGCAGTATTGTAGAGGTCACGTTTAGGGGGCATGAGTCGTTGCTTAAGGGGGTATTAGCCATTCATTGTCTTACATAACGGATACATTTAATTTTGAAGGAATTAAATTTCAAATAATCGCAAGCGGCAATACCGCCGAATGCTTACTAACCACGTCGCTGAGCAAACTCCAGACAGCGAATGCAAGCGACGACGGTGGACTACGGGCATACCAACAGTGAGGTTGTTCTCTCCGTCCCAGCCGAACGTGTATGTCACCTCATTAAGAAACATAGAGATGTAACCATGAAATGAGAAATACTTTAATGAACCGTCGGGATTAACCCAGTGATAAACATTGGGAGTGCTTGGGCGGTTGTATTTATTATTTTTTCTTGCTTGAGTGAATCTGCGGCTGTCGTAATTCACGACGCCGTACGTTTTGTTTCTCTCTCTCTCTCTCTCTACACACACACACACACATATATATATATATATATATATATATATATATATACACGCGTATTGCGCGTGGCAGTACTGTGTGTCGCTGAATTGCATTATTGCCAATATTCACCGTGAGATGAATGCACACACGCGTTCTGCCCGAATTTTCTCCTGCCCAGTTTTTATTTCATGGAATGACACTTATCTTCTCCTGTTTTTATTCACATAATACGAGCTTCCCGGCCCTACTGTTGCTATTTCATGTTGCTTATTGTCTCACAAGTATAGACCAACTACGTCAGCAACCACTCAAACGAAATTTTTGTGGATGCGTTTAACTACAAGAAGCAAAACGAGTGTAGAGGTGGTTGTGACGAAGTAATCATGTCGTTTGCGCATCGCCATCGGATAAAGGTGACGAGTTAAAGCAAGCAGAATATTTGCACGCATGCAGTAGTCAACTTTCACTTCGCTTGTGCGGAAGGTTCATTACAGCCACAGAGAGTTGACGTAGTGCTGACACCTTATCTTTACAAACCATCTCCAAAATGTGCTTCTTTCGCATTGCTGAAGCATTGCACGCAGATGAGATGCTCATCAGAGTTACCGTGTTGGCCGATATCTAATGCATGCCTGTAGGGTTTTGTTGATGATAATATTTAGGTGTGAAGAAAGCTTGGGGTTGGACAAGGCAAGATGTATGCAATGAAAGATAAGTAGGGTAACATCATCAGCAATTTGGACCACCCAGTAAACGCAGCTGAACAATTCTGCAGTGACCTGTGCAGTACATGTAGCAGCCAAGTTACTTTCATTCGAAGTAGTGATGAATAGGATCAGAGGCTCCTTCTATAACTAGCGATGAAGTTGGAAGCGCGTTGCAAGACATGGCCAGGGTCAAATCTGCTGGTGAAGATGGAATAACAGTCGATTTAATCAATGCTTGAAAATATGCTTGTATAATATGCTTGAAAAACTTGCGGCTCGTTATACGCAATGCCTCACGACTTCAAGTCTACCAGAGAGCTTGAAGAGCGCCAACATTCTACTAATCCATGAAAAGGGAGACGTTATAGAATTGAAAAATTAGAGCCCCATTAGCTTGCTTTCAGTACTGTATAAAATATTTACCAAGAAAATTTCCAATAGAATCAGGGCAGCACTTGACTTGATGGGCAGCACTTGCGTCAACCAAGAGAACAGACTGGCTTCAGGAAGGGATATTCTACAATGTATCATATCTATCTCATCAATCAGGCAATCGAGAAGTCTGTGGAGTACATTTAACCTCTTTATATAGCTTTCATAGATTATGAAAAGCCAGAGATACCAGCAGTCATAGAGGCATTGCGTTATCAGGAGCACCAGGGACATACGTGAATGACTTGGCAAATATCTACAGAGATTCCAGAGCTACCTTGGCGCTCCACAAAAAAGTAGAAAATTACCTATCAAGAAAGGGGTTAGGACAGGAGACACACTCTCTCCCATGCTATTCATTACATGCTTAGAAGAAGTATTTAAGCGGTTAGACCAGGAAGGCTGAGGAGTGAGGAGCAACGGCGAATATCTCAGCAACATTCGGTTGGCAGATCACATTGTGCTCTTCAGCAACAATGGGGATGAATGATAACAGATGACGAGGACCTTCGCCGAGAAGATGTACGTGTGGGGCTGAAGATTAATATGCAGAAGACAAACATAATGTTCAACAGCCTGGCAAGACAACGAGAATCATGGATCGCCAGTCAGCCTCTGGAGTCTGTAAATGAGTACGTTGGTCTGGGTCTGTTACTCAATGGGGACCCTGATCATAAGAAGAAAATTTACAGAAGAATAAAATTGCGTTGGATTTCATACGACTGGCACTGCCAAATCCTGACTGGCAGCTTACCACTGCCGTTGAAAAGAAAAGTGTACAATCATTGCATTGAACCGGTGGTAACATATGGGGTAGAAACTTGGAGGTTAAGAAAGAAGCTCAAGAACAAGTTAAGGACCGCACAAATAAATGATGGAACCTAATGTTAGGAGACAGGAAGAGATCAGTGTGAATCAGAGAGCAAACGCGGATAGCAGATGCTCTAATTGAGATGAAGTGAAAAAAATGGAGCTGGGCAGGCCAATGCATAGGATGGATAACCGGTGCACAATAACAAAATTAAAACTAAGAGAAGACGGCAGAGAACTAGGTGGGGTGATGAAATTAGGAAATTTGCAGGCGCAAGTTGGAACACGCTAGCGCAAGACAGGGGTAATTGCAGATCGCAGGTAGAGGCCTTCGTCCTGCAGTGTACAATAATATAGGCTGATGATTATGATGATGATGATGATAGCTTGCTCGATGGTTTGTTCTTTAAATCATTGCAACATTTGTTCCAGCTTTCATACGCACCGCTCGTTCATACTTCCGTGCACTTGCTTATTACACCGTTAATTTATTCAGTCGTTTACTCGCTCTTCATTTGTACGCTTGTTCCTTTGTTTTAGTGCGGAAACATTACTAGCCTACCACGCTGAATTCCGCGTCTACATCCTTGCAAGGATGCATGCATACATGCGTGCCACTGTAGCGTAGCCACTGTTGCAATTTTGTACGAAGCACTTGCCGCGCATCGCGGCAGTTTGCCGATCACCACCATGCCGCCGGGGCATCGCTGGCAAAAATTGAAGTCAGCTTGCTTAAAGAGCTACCACAATGCTGCTGGCGCCGACGCAATAAACACTTCAGCCATGAATGGCGTGTGTGAAACAAACGAGCCCCTCGATGTGATCTGATTGCTATCGCAACGATATCATTCGTGTATGTTTTTGTTTCTTCCAGCGAAGTTTCACCGCTAGGCCGGGCTGACGCTGCGATCAGCGGGCCCGATTCGCATGAGCGTCACAGAGAAACGTATCTAGGTAAAAAGCGGACACTCGAGCCGTTTTGCAGCCGAGCAAATGTCCGCTTCCACTTCACCTCAAAGGTAGAGAGCTTATCATACGTCCACCAGGTTGCGTCCACGCATCTGGTTTTCATAGTGACGTTGATGCTGCGCCGGTCATGTACCACTGCTTACGCCCACCACACGACATAATTCAACGCGCCACCTCGCTATTGCGGTAAGGTGTTTCTTTTGTGTGCAGAAATAAATTTGATGTTTCTTTCGTTAAGAACATTGTTAGCAAGACGTTTCTTATGCTGGACAAGCGTATTTTGCACGTGTACCATAGAACAGGAGCCGTGACGCCCGTGTACCATGCAGCCATCCGTTTGTTTTGCACCCGTCTTTTCAGGAAGAGCATGCGCATTACTTCCAACCCGTAATTTTCAAAAGTTTCTTGCAACACCTTCGGTTTAAAGAACTGAATTTGTTATTCGTGGCTCACCGGTATCAATACGCAAACGCTTTATTTCGTTCGGCTCGAGCAGCCTAATGCGCATTTGTGATAGTTTTGTGAAGGCTGTTTACCTTACTGTACATGCATGATGCATGTGCCTCCGCCAGTTACCAAATGCCAGTTTTACTTTACGCGTTGCTTGTCATGGCTCAAAATTTCTTTGGTCTCTGTCTGTGTCTTGATCAAGTGTGTTATTCAGTTTTTTCACGTGCAATTTCCAATGTAAAGAAAAATTAACTTTTTACACGGAACCACTGAGAAACCACCTCAGGAGCGTCAAAAATGGCAATAAAACACGTTTGATCACAATATTTTTTTCATTCGGCGTGATCTAATTCAGCTTTGCTTGTGGTCTTCGAGAAGCTTGGTGGTTCTTCCAGTGAAAAGTTCCAATGCACAAGTTGATTACGTCTGTATGTATGGCATGCTTAAAAATGAAATATTAAAGCTCTTTCGCCTCCACTATACCCGATGCATGTAGTTGAAAATTTCGACAGCAAAAGATAAACCATAATCGAGAGCATTGCTATAGAAACCGAAACCAAAAATGAGCTAAACCACGCGTCCGAAATCTCGGAACACAAAATTAGCGGAGAAGAATGACAGCAGATGACGGGGACCTTCACCGAGAAAATGTAAGAGTGGGGCTGAAGATTAATACGCAGAAGACAAACATAATGTTCAACAGCCTGGCAAGAGAACGATAATTCAGGATCGCCAGTCAGCCTCTGGAGTCTGTAAATGAGTACGTTTGTCTGGGTCTGTTACTCAATGGGGACCCTGATGATGAGAAGAAAATTTACAGGAGAATAAAATTGGGTTGGATTGCATGCGACAGGCACTGTCAAATCCTGACTGGAAGCTTACCACTGTCGTTGAAAAGAAAAGTGTACAATCATCGCATTCTACCGGTGGTAACATATGGGGTAGAAACTTGGAGGTTAACAAAGAAGCTCAAGAACAAGTTAAGGACCCCACAAAGAAAGATGGAACCTAACGTTAAGAGTCAGGGAGCGATGTGAATCAGAGAGCAAACGGGGATAGCAGATACTCTAATTTACATGAAGTGAAAAAAATGGAGCTGGGCAGGCCATGGAATGTATAGGATGGATAACCGGTGCACCATTAGAGTAACAGAGTGAAAACCAAGAGAAGGGAAGAGCAGTCGAGGACGGCAGAGAACTAGGTGGTGTGATGAAATTAGGAAATTTGCAGGCGCACGCTGGAATCAGCTGGCGCAAGACAGGGGTAATTTGAGATCACAGGGAGAGGGCTTCTTCCTGCAGTGGACATAAATATAGGCTGATGATTATGATGAATATTTAGGTGTAGAATCGGAGATGTTAAAATGTTGTTACAATAACATATTTGTTTTATAAACAACCTTTCATTTTTACCTATGTTATGGTTGGCACCTTTGCACTGTCAGCATACTAATTTAAAAAATGCTTGCTAGCTTTTTCCTTTGTGGTTAATATCGTTCATACCTTCTGTTGCAGAGCAGCTTTGCTGTCGTTGTTCATCCAATCGGCATTTTCAATTGTTGCGTTGAATGTCTCACGAATCCTTTCGGCCATATTCAACACCTGAAAGAACATTTAATCACGACAAATCAGAGGTACAATTTCACAGTCTTTCATAAGGCAGTACAAGTAACTTTATAGACGCAGAATACAGCACAGGATGTTTCACCTAATTGGGACCTACTGTAAAGAAATGAAAATGCTACGTAGCTGGACAGCACCAAGGTAATGTTGTTTCCCTTCGCTTGGAGATGCTCAGAATATATTTGCATTCTGCATAAATAAATAATTAGTAATAACTGTTCAACTTATAAATTATTATGGTTAGATGAAAAGTGTGCGTGAGAAAATTGTACAGCAACATGAGAGACTCCCTATACAGTTTTTTTTGCTTTTTACATGCTACATAAGCGTGAAAGTCGCCTGCGAATACACGCGAAGTGCCTCGAGCGGCTAGTCGCACTTCAATTGCACGTGCATTCGCGGGCTTAAATAATAAATAAATTATGGGGTTTTACGTGCCAAAACCAGTTCTGATTATGAGGCACGCCGTAGTGGGGGACTCCGGGAATTTGGACCACCTGGGGTTCTTTAACGTGCACCTAAATCTAAGTACACGGGTGTTTTCGCATTTCGCCCCCATCGAAATGCGGCCGCCGTGGCCGGGATTCGATCCCGCGACCTCGTGCTCAGCAGCCCAACACCATAGCCACTGAGCAACCACGGCGGGTATTCGCGGGCTTCTTTCACGCTCGGAAAAACTTTTTTTTTGTAGCATGTATTGAGTAATAGAAAGCTGTATCGGAAGTTTTTCATGTCGCTCTACAATTTTCTCATGTACAGTTTTCATGTAAATACAATTGAGAAGTTGATTATTAATTAGGACGAATTATCTAATTAGGCGGAATTCAAGAATAATCTGAGTATCACCAAGCGACGGCAACATTATTACCTTGGCACGGTCCAGCTACGGGGCATTGCTTATTATTAAAGTTTGGCCGAAGTTACGTGAAACACGCTGTATAAATAACATAAAGACAAAATTGCCTGATACTTGTGCTTCCTTTGGTTATAGAACAATGTTCGGAATAACGTACCAGCAAGGTATGAAGGTTCTACGTATTAAATGACACCGATGAAAAGTCGCTTATACGCTAAAATAAACTACAATTACAACAGCGCAAGTCTGCTCGCATTATTTAGGATCATCTGGTGTCGTGGTCAGAGTATGACAGAGTGATCTTACAATATTGTTCCAAGAAACACCAAAAGAGAGGTCAAATAGACGCTGTAGGTCCTACGTACGTCACGTACGTCACGCCACTAAAACGTTCTCGTTCTCCATTTATTCAGCAGCGTACAATACAAACCTCTCCGCTTAAACTATTCG
>NW_023605660.1:0-39999 GCF_013339745.2 Dermacentor silvarum
GGCGAAGAATTGCAAAACTTCATCGTGAAAGAAGCAGAGGAAGTTGTTGTCAACTGTACAAGCGAAGAACGGCAACAATTCATGCTGAAGGTAGCAGAGTGTAGTTCTAGGCCACTCTACAGTCAAAAAAGGGCAACAATTTATTGTTAAAGTAGCAGACTTGAGTTCTAGTTCACTCAACAGGCAAAAAAGAGCAACAATTCATCGTGAAAGTAACAGAGTTCAGCTCTAGTCTACTTTACAGCCAAAGAAGGGCCACAATTCACCGTGAAAAAAGCCCAGGTAGTTCTAGTCAACTAGATGCTGGCAAAGAATTGCAAAACTTCATCGTGAAAGAAGCAGAGGAAGTTGTAGTCATCTGTACAAACGAAGAACAGCAACATTTCAAGGTCAAGGGAGCAGAATTTAGTTCTAGTCAATTCTGCAGTCAAAAAATGGCAACAATGCATGGTCAAGTAAGCAGACTTCAGTTCTCGTCCTCACTACAGGCAAATAAGGGCAACAATTCATCATGAAAGTATCAGAGCTCAGTTCTACTCCACTTTACAGCAAAAGAAGGGCCACAATTCATCGTTAAATAAAGCAGCTAGTTCTAGTGAACTGTATGTTGGCCAAGAATTGCAACATTTCATTGGGAGAGAAGCAGAGGAAGCTCTTGTCAACTCTACGGAGAAAGAAGCGCAACAATTCATGGTGAAGGAAGCAGAGTTTAGTTCTAGTTTACTCTACAGTCAAAAAGGGCAACAATTCAACGTGAAGGTAGCAGACTTGAGTTCTAGTCCACTCTACTGTCAAAAAAGGGCAACAATTCATCGTGAAAGTACCAGAGTTCAGTTCTAGTCCACATTACAGCCAAAGAAGAGCCACAAATCACCGTGAAAAAGTGCAGGTAGTTCTAGTCAACTAGATGCTGGCGAAGAATTGCAAAACTTCATCGTGAAAGAAGCAGAGGAAGTTCTAGACAACTGTACAAGCGAAGAACGGCAACAATTCATGCTGAAGATAGCATGGTCTAGTTCTAGTTCCTTCTACAGTCAAAAAAGGGCAACAATTCATCGTGAAGGTAGCAGACTTCAGTTCTAGTTCATTATACAGGCAAAAAGAGCAACAATTCGTCGGGAAAGTACCAGAGTTCTGTTATAGTCCACTTTACAGCCAAAGAAGAGCCACAATTCACCGTGAAAGAAGTGCAGGCAGTTCTAGTCAACTAAATGTTGGCGAAGAATTGCAAAACTTCATCGTGAAAGAAGCAGAGGAAGTTGTTGTCAACTGTACAAGCGAAGAACGGCAACAATTCATGCTGAAGGTAGCAGAGTGTAGTTCTAGGCCACTCTACAGTCAAAAAAGGGCCACAATTTATCGTGAAAGTAGCAGACTTGAGTTCTAGTTCACTCAACAGGCAAAAACGAGCAACAATTATCGTGAAAGTAACAGAGTTCAGTTCTAGTCCACTTAACAGCCAAACAAGGGCCACAATTCACCGTGAAAAAAGCGCAGCTTGTTCTAGTCAACTGGATGCTGGCCAAGAATAGCAATATTTAATTGTGAAAGAAACAGAGTTAAGTTCTTGTCCACTCTACAGTCAAAAAAGGGCAACAATCCATCGTGAAGGTAACAGAGTTCAGTTCTACTCCACTTTAAAGCAAAAGAAGGGCCACAATTTATCGTTAAAAAAACGCAGTTAGTTCTAGTGAACTGGATGCTGGCCAAGAATTGCAGCATTTTATTCGGAAAGAAGCAGAGAAAGTTCTTGTCAACTCTACGGAGAAAGAAGCGCAACAATTCATGGTGAAGGAAGCAGAGTTTAGTTCTAGTTTACTCTACAGTCAAAAAGGGCAACAATTCAACGTGAAGGTAGCAGACGAGTTATAGTCCACTCTACTGTCAAAAAAGGGCAACAATTCACCGTGAAAGTACCAGAGTTCAGTTCTAGTCTACATTACAGCCAAAGAAGAGCCACAAATCAACGTGAAAAAAGTGCAGGTAGTTCTAGTCAACTAGATGCTGGCGAAGAATTGCAAAACTTCATCGTGAAAGAAGCAGAGTTAAGTTGTAGTCCACTGAACAGTAAAAAAAGAGCAACAATTCAACGTGAAGGTAGCAGACTTGAGTTCTAGTCCAATCTACAGGCGAAAAAGGGTAACAATCCATTGTGAAAGTACCAGAGTTCAGTTCTAGTCCACTTTACAGCCAAACAAGGGCCACAATTCACCGTGGAAAAAGCGCAGGTAGTTCTAATCAACTAGATTCTGGCGAAGAATTGCAAAACTTCACCGTGAAAGAAGCAGAGGAAGTTGTCGTCATCTGTACAAGCGAAGAACGGCAACAATTCACGGTCAAGGGACCAGAATTTAGTTCTAGTCCATTCTACAGTCAAAAAAGGGCAACAATTCATCGTGAACGTAGGAGACTTCAGTTCTAGTCCATTATACAGGCAAAACGAGCAACAATTCGTCGGGAAAGTACCAGACTTCAGTTATAGTCCACTTTACAGCAAAAGAAGAGCCACAATTCACCGTGAAAAAAGCGCAGGTACTCCTAGTCAACTAGATTCTTACGAAGAATTGCAAAACTTCATCGTGAAAGAAGCAGAGGAAGTTGTTGTCAACTGTACAAGCGAAGAACAGCAACAATTCATGCTGAACGTAGCAGAGTCTAGTTCAAGTCCACTCTACAGTCAAAAAAGGGCAACAATTTATCGTGAAAGTAGCATCTTGAGTTCTAGTTCACTCAACAGGCAAAAAAGAGCAACAATTATCGTGAAAGTAACAGAGTTCAGTTCTAGTCCACTTAACAGCCAAACAAGGGCCACAATTCACCGTGAAAAAAGCGCAGCTAGTTCTAGTCAACTGGATGCTGGCCAAGAATAGCAATATTTCATTGTGAAAGAAACAGAGTTAAGTTCTAGTCCACTCTACAGTCAAAAAAGGGCAACAATCCATCGTGAAGGTAACAGAGTTCAGCTCTAGTCTACTTTACAGCCAAACAAGGGCCACAATTCACCGTGAAAAAAGCGCAGGTAGTTCTAGTCAACTAGATTCTTACGAAGAATTGCAAAACTTCATCGTGAAAGAAGCAGAGGAAGTTGTAGTCATCTGTACAAGCGAAGAACGGCAACAATTCACGGTCAAGGGTGCAGAATTTAGTTCTAGCTCATTCTACAGTCACAAAAGGGCAACAATTCATCGTGAAGGTAGGAGACTTCAGTTCTACTCCATTAGACAGGCAAAAAGAGCAACAATTCGTCGGGAAAGTACCAGAGTTCAGTTATAGTCCACTTTACAGCCAAAGAAGAGCCACAATTCACCGTGAAAGAAGTGCAGGCAGTTCTAGTCAACTAGATGTTGGCGAAGAATTGCAAAACTTCATCGTGAAAGAAGCAGAGGAAGTTGTTGTGAACTGTACAAGCGAAGAACGGCAACAATTCATGCTGAAGGTAGGAGAGTCTAGTTCTAGTCTACTCTACAGTCAAAAAAGGGCAACAATTTATCGTGAAAGTAGCAGGCTTGAGTTCTAGTTCACTCAACTGGCAAAAAAGAGCAACAATTATCGTGAAAGTAACAGAGTTCAGTTCTAGTCCACTTAACAGCCAAACAAGGGCCACAATTCACCGTGAAAAAAGCGCAGCTAGTTCTAGTCATCTGGATGCTGGCCAAGAATAGCAATATTTCATTGTGAAAGAAACACAGTTAAGTTCTAGTCCACTCTACAGTCAAAAAAGGGCAACAATCCATCGTGAAAGTAACAGATTTCAGCTCTAGTCTACTTTACAGCCAAAGAGGGGCCACAATTCACCGTGAAAAAAGCGCAGGTAGTTCTAGTCAACTAGATGCTGGCAAAGAATTGCAAAACTTCATCGTGAAAGAAGCAGAGGAAGTTGTAGTCATCTGTACAAGCGAAGAACGGCAACATTTCAAGGTCAAGGGAGCAGAATTTAGTTCTAGTCCATTCTACAGTCAAAAAAGGGCAACAATGCATCGCCAAGTAAGCAGACTTCAGTTCTCGTCCATACTGCAGGCAAATAAGGGCAACAATTCATCATGAAAGTACCAGAGCTCAGTTCTACTCCACTTTACAGCAAAAGAAGGGCCACAATTCAACGTGAAGGTAGCAGACTTGAGTTCTAGTCCACTTTACAGCCAAAGAAGGGCAACAATTCATCGTGAAAATAGCGCAGCCATTGCTAGTCAACTGGATGTTGGACAAGAATTGCAACATTTTATCGTGAAAAAAGCAGAGTTAAGTTCTAGTCCACTCTACAGTCAAAAAAGGGCACCAATTCATCGTGAAAGTACCAGAGTTCACTTCTACTCCACTTTACAGCAAAAGAAGCGCCACAATTCATCGTTAAAAAAACGTAGGTAGTTATAGTCAACTAGATGCTGGCGAAGAATTGCAAAACTTCATCGTGAAAGAAGCAGAGGAAGTTCTAGTCAACTCTACAAGCGAAGAACGGCAACAATTCATGCTGAAGGTAGGAGAGTCTAGTTCTAGTTCATACTACAGTCAAAAAATGGCAACAATGCATCGTCAAGTAAGCAGACTTCAGTTCTCGTCCACACTACAGGCAAATAAGGGCAACAATTCATCATGAAAGTATCAGAGCTCAGTTCTACTCCACTTTACAGCAAAAGAAGGGCCACAATTCATCGTTAAATAAAGCAGCTAGTTCTAGTGAACTGGATGCTGGCCAAGAATTGCAACATTTCATTGGGAGAGAAGCAGAGGAAGTTCTTGTCAACTCTACGGAGAAAGAAGCGCAACAATTCATGGTGAAGGAAGCAGAGTTTAGTTATAGTTTACTCTACAGTCAAAAAGGGCAACAATTCAACTTGAAGGTAGCAGACTTGAGTTCTAGTCCACTCTACTGTCAAAAAAGGGCAACAATTCATCGTGAAAGTACGAGAGTTCAGTTCTAGTCAACATTACAGCCAAAGAAGAGCCACAAATCACCGTGAAAAAGTGCAGGTAGTTCTAGTCAACTAGATGCTGGCGAAGAATTGCAAAATTTCATCGTGAAAGAAGCAGAGGAAGTTCTAGACAACTCTACAAGCGAAGAACGGCAACAATTCATGCTGAAGATAGCATGGTCTAGTTCTAGTTCATTCTACAGTCAAAAAAGGGCAACAATTCATCGTGAAGGTAGCAGACTTCAGTTCTAGTCCATTATACAGGCAAAAAGAGCAACAATTCGTCGGGAAAGTACCAGAGTTCTGTTATAGTCCACTTTATAGCCAAAGAAGAGCCACAATTCACCGTGAAAGAAGTGCAGGCAGTTCTAGTCAACTAGATGTTGGCGAAGAATTGCAAAACTTCATCGTGAAAGAAGCAGAGGAAGTTCTAGACAACTCTACAATCGAAGAACGGCAACAATTCATGCTGAAGATAGCATGGTCTAGTTCTAGTTCATTCTACAGTCAAAAAAGGGCAACAATTCATCGTGAAGGTAGCAGACTTCAGTTCTAGTCCATTATACAGACAAAAAGAGCAACAATTCGTCGGGAAAGTACCAGAGTTCTGTTATAGTCCACTTTACAGCCAAAGAAGAGCCACCATTCACCGTGAAAGAAGTGCAGGCAGTTCTAGTCAACTAGATGTTGGCGAAGAATTGCAAAACTTCATCGTGAAAGAAGCAGAGGAAGTTGTTGTCAACTGTACAAGCGAAGAACGGCAACAATTCATGCTGAAGGTAGCAGAGTGTAGTTCTAGGCCACTCTACAGTCAAAAAAGGGCAACAATTTATTGTTAAAGTAGCAGACTTGAGTTCTAGTTCACTCAACAGGCAAAAAAGAGCAACAATTCATCGTGAAAGTAACAGAGTTCAGCTCTAGTCTACTTTACAGCCAAAGAAGGGCCACAATTCACCGTGAAAAAAGCCCAGGTAGTTCTAGTCAACTAGATGCTGGCAAAGAATTGCAAAACTTCATCGTGAAAGAAGCAGAGGAAGTTGTAGTCATCTGTACCAACGAAGAACAGCAACATTTCAAGGTCAAGGGAGCAGAATTTAGTTCTAGTCAATTCTGCAGTCAAAAAATGGCAACAATGCATGGTCAAGTAAGCAGACTTCAGTTCTCGTCCTCACTACAGGCAAATAAGGGCAACAATTCATCATGAAAGTATCAGAGCTCAGTTCTACTCCACTTTACAGCAAAAGAAGGGCCACAATTCATCGTTAAATAAAGCAGCTAGTTCTAGTGAACTGTATGTTGGCCAAGAATTGCAACATTTCATTGGGAGAGAAGCAGAGGAAGCTCTTGTCAACTCTACGGAGAAAGAAGCGCAACAATTCATGGTGAAGGAAGCAGAGTTTAGTTCTAGTTTACTCTACAGTCAAAAAGGGCAACAATTCAACGTGAAGGTAGCAGACTTGAGTTCTAGTCCACTCTACTGTCAAAAAAGGGCAACAATTCATCGTGAAAGTACCAGAGTTCAGTTCTAGTCCACATTACAGCCAAAGAAGAGCCACAAATCACCGTGAAAAAGTGCAGGTAGTTCTAGTCAACTAGATGCTGGCGAAGAATTGCAAAACTTCATCGTGAAAGAAGCAGAGGAAGTTCTAGACAACTGTACAAGCGAAGAACGGCAACAATTCATGCTGAAGATAGCATGGTCTAGTTCTAGTTCCTTCTACAGTCAAAAAAGGGCAACAATTCATCGTGAAGGTAGCAGACTTCAGTTCTAGTTCATTATACAGGCAAAAAGAGCAACAATTCGTCGGGAAAGTACCAGAGTTCTGTTATAGTCCACTTTACAGCCAAAGAAGAGCCACAATTCACCGTGAAAGAAGTGCAGGCAGTTCTAGTCAACTAAATGTTGGCGAAGAATTGCAAAACTTCATCGTGAAAGAAGCAGAGGAAGTTGTTGTCAACTGTACAAGCGAAGAACGGCAACAATTCATGCTGAAGGTAGCAGAGTGTAGTTCTAGGCCACTCTACAGTCAAAAAAGGGCCACAATTTATCGTGAAAGTAGCAGACTTGAGTTCTAGTTCACTCAACAGGCAAAAACGAGCAACAATTATCGTGAAAGTAACAGAGTTCAGTTCTAGTCCACTTAACAGCCAAACAAGGGCCACAATTCACCGTGAAAAAAGCGCAGCTTGTTCTAGTCAACTGGATGCTGGCCAAGAATAGCAATATTTAATTGTGAAAGAAACAGAGTTAAGTTCTTGTCCACTCTACAGTCAAAAAAGGGCAACAATCCATCGTGAAGGTAACAGAGTTCAGTTCTACTCCACTTTAAAGCAAAAGAAGGGCCACAATTTATCGTTAAAAAAACGCAGTTAGTTCTAGTGAACTGGATGCTGGCCAAGAATTGCAGCATTTTATTCGGAAAGAAGCAGAGAAAGTTCTTGTCAACTCTACGGAGAAAGAAGCGCAACAATTCATGGTGAAGGAAGCAGAGTTTAGTTCTAGTTTACTCTACAGTCAAAAAGGGCAAGAATTCAACGTGAAGGTAGCAGACGAGTTATAGTCCACTCTACTGTCAAAAAAGGGCAACAATTCATCGTGAAAGTACCAGAGTTCAGTTCTAGTCTACATTACAGCCAAAGAAGAGCCACAAATCAACGTGAAAAAAGTGCAGGTAGTTCTAGTCAACTAGATGCTGGCGAAGAATTGCAAAACTTCATCGTGAAAGAAGCAGAGTTAAGTTGTAGTCCACTGAACAGTAAAAAAAGAGCAACAATTCAACGTGAAGGTAGCAGACTTGAGTTCTAGTCCAATCTACAGGCGAAAAAGGGTAACAATCCATTGTGAAAGTACCAGAGTTCAGTTCTAGTCCACTTTACAGCCAAACAAGGGCCACAATTCACCGTGGAAAAAGCGCAGGTAGTTCTAATCAACTAGATTCTGGCGAAGAATTGCAAAACTTCACCGTGAAAGAAGCAGAGGAAGTTGTCGTCATCTGTACAAGCGAAGAACGGCAACAATTCACGGTCAAGGGACCAGAATTTAGTTCTAGTCCATTCTACAGTCAAAAAAGGGCAACAATTCATCGTGAACGTAGGAGACTTCAGTTCTAGTCCATTATACAGGCAAAACGAGCAACAATTCGTCGGGAAAGTACCAGACTTCAGTTATAGTCCACTTTACAGCAAAAGAAGAGCCACAATTCACCGTGAAAAAAGCGCAGGTACTCCTAGTCAACTAGATTCTTACGAAGAATTGCAAAACTTCATCGTGAAAGAAGCAGAGGAAGTTGTTGTCAACTGTACAAGCGAAGAACAGCAACAATTCATGCTGAACGTAGCAGAGTCTAGTTCAAGTCCACTCTACAGTCAAAAAAGGGCAACAATTTATCGTGAAAGTAGCATCTTGAGTTCTAGTTCACTCAACAGGCAAAAAAGAGCAACAATTATCGTGAAAGTAACAGAGTTCAGTTCTAGTCCACTTAACAGCCAAACAAGGGCCACAATTCACCGTGAAAAAAGCGCAGCTAGTTCTAGTCAACTGGATGCTGGCCAAGAATAGCAATATTTCATTGTGAAAGAAACAGAGTTAAGTTCTAGTCCACTCTACAGTCAAAAAAGGGCAACAATCCATCGTGAAGGTAACAGAGTTCAGCTCTAGTCTACTTTACAGCCAAAGAAGGGCCACAATTCACCGTGAAAAAAGCGCAGGTAGTTCTAGTCAACTAGATGCTGGCAAAGAATTGCAAAACTTCATCGTGAAAGAAGCAGAGGAAGTTGTAGTCATCTGTACAAGCGAAGAACGGCAACATTTCAAGGTCAAGGGAGCAGAATTTAGTTCTAGTCCATTCTACAGTCAAAAAAGGGCAACAATGCATCGCCAAGTAAGCAGACTTCAGTTCTCGTCCACACTACAGGCAAATAAGGGCAACAATTCATCATGAAAGTACCAGAGCTCAGTTCTACTCCACTTTACAGCAAAAGAAGGGCCACAATTCATCGTTAAAAAAAGCAGCTAGTTGTAGTGAACTGGATGCCGGCCAAGAATTGCAACATTTCATTGGGAGAGAAGCAGAGGAAGTTCTTGTCAACTCTACGGAGAAAGAAGCGCAACAATTCATGGTGAAGGAAGCAGAGTTTAGTTCTAGTTTACTCTACAGTCAAAAAGGGCAAGAATTCAACGTGAAGGTAGCAGACGAGTTATAGTCCACTCTACTGTCAAGAAAGGGCAACAATTCATCGTGAAAGTACCAGAGTTCAGTTCTAGCCTACATTACAGCCAAAGAAGAGCCACAAATCACCGTGAAAAAAGTGCAGGTAGTTCTTGTCAACTAGATGCTGGCGAAGAATTGCAAAACTTCATCGTGAAAGAAGCAGAGTTAAGTTGTAGTCCACTCAACAGTAAAAGAAGAGCAACAATTCAACGTGAAGGTAGCAGACTTGAGTTCTAGTCCACTCTACAGGCAAAAAAGGGTAACAATTCATTGTGAAAGTACCAGAGTTCAGTTCTAGTCCACTTTACAGCCAAACAAGGGCCACAATTCACCGTGAAAAAAGCGCAGGTAGTTCTAGTCAACTAGATTCTTACGAAGAATTGCAAAACTTCATCGTGAAAGAAGCAGAGGAAGTTGTAGTCATCTGTACAAGCGAAGAACGGCAACAATTCACGGTCAAGGGTGCAGAATTTAGTTCTAGCCCATTCTACAGTCACAAAAGGGCAACAATTCATCGTGAAGGTAGGAGACTTCAGTTCTACTCCATTAGACAGGCAAAAAGAGCAACAATTCGTCGGGAAAGTACCAGAGTTCAGTTATAGTCCACTTTACAGCCAAAGAAGAGCCACAATTCACCGTGAAAGAAGTGCAGGCAGTTCTAGTCAACTAGATGTTGGCGAAGAATTGCAAAACTTCATCGTGAAAGAAGCAGAGGAAGTTGTTGTGAACTGTACAAGCGAAGAACGGCAACAATTCATGCTGAAGGTAGGAGAGTCTAGTTCTAGTCTACTCTACAGTCAAAAAAGGGCAACAATTTATCGTGAAAGTAGCAGGCTTGAGTTCTAGTTCACTCAACTGGCAAAAAAGAGCAACAATTATCGTGAAAGTAACAGAGTTCAGTTCTAGTCCACTTAACAGCCAAACAAGGGCCACAATTCACCGTGAAAAAAGCGCAGCTAGTTCTAGTCATCTGGATGCTGGCCAAGAATAGCAATATTTCATTGTGAAAGAAACACAGTTAAGTTCTAGTCCACTCTACAGTCAAAAAAGGGCAACAATCCATCGTGAAAGTAACAGATTTCAGCTCTAGTCTACTTTACAGCCAAAGAGGGGCCACAATTCACCGTGAAAAAAGCGCAGGTAGTTCTAGTCAACTAGATGCTGGCAAAGAATTGCAAAACTTCATCGTGAAAGAAGCAGAGGAAGTTGTAGTCATCTGTACAAGCGAAGAACGGCAACATTTCAAGGTCAAGGGAGCAGAATTTAGTTCTAGTCCATTCTACAGTCAAAAAAGGGCAACAATGCATCGCCAAGTAAGCAGACTTCAGTTCTCGTCCATACTGCAGGCAAATAAGGGCAACAATTCATCATGAAAGTACCAGAGCTCAGTTCTACTCCACTTTACAGCAAAAGAAGGGCCACAATTCAACGTGAAGGTAGCAGACTTGAGTTCTAGTCCACTTTACAGCCAAAGAAGGGCAACAATTCATCGTGAAAATAGCGCAGCCATTGCTAGTCAACTGGATGTTGGACAAGAATTGCAACATTTTATCGTGAAAAAAGCAGAGTTAAGTTCTAGTCCACTCTACAGTCAAAAAAGGGCACCAATTCATCGTGAAAGTACCAGAGTTCACTTCTACTCCACTTTACAGCAAAAGAAGCGCCACAATTCATCGTTAAAAAAACGTAGGTAGTTATAGTCAACTAGATGCTGGCGAAGAATTGCAAAACTTCATCGTGAAAGAAGCAGAGGAAGTTCTAGTCAACTCTACAAGCGAAGAACGGCAACAATTCATGCTGAAGGTAGGAGAGTCTAGTTCTAGTTCATACTACAGTCAAAAAATGGCAACAATGCATCGTCAAGTAAGCAGACTTCAGTTCTCGTCCACACTACAGGCAAATAAGGGCAACAATTCATCATGAAAGTATCAGAGCTCAGTTCTACTCCACTTTACAGCAAAAGAAGGGCCACAATTCATCGTTAAATAAAGCAGCTAGTTCTAGTGAACTGGATGCTGGCCAAGAATTGCAACATTTCATTGGGAGAGAAGCAGAGGAAGTTCTTGTCAACTCTACGGAGAAAGAAGCGCAACAATTCATGGTGAAGGAAGCAGAGTTTAGTTATAGTTTACTCTACAGTCAAAAAGGGCAACAATTCAACGTGAAGGTAGCAGACTTGAGTTCTAGTCCACTCTACTGTCAAAAAAGGGCAACAATTCATCGTGAAAGTACCAGAGTTCAGTTCTAGTCTACATTACAGCCAAAGAAGAGCCACAAATCACCGTGAAAAAGTGCAGGTAGTTCTAGTCAACTAGATGCTGGCGAAGAATTGCAAAATTTCATCGTGAAAGAAGCAGAGGAAGTTCTAGACAACTCTACAAGCGAAGAACGGCAACAATTCATGCTGAAGATAGCATGGTCTAGTTCTAGTTCATTCTACAGTCAAAAAAGGGCAACAATTCATCGTGAAGGTAGCAGACTTCAGTTCTAGTCCATTATACAGGCAAAAAGAGCAACAATTCGTCGGGAAAGTACCAGAGTTCTGTTATAGTCCACTTTATAGCCAAAGAAGAGCCACAATTCACCGTGAAAGAAGTGCAGGCAGTTCTAGTCAACTAGATGTTGGCGAAGAATTGCAAAACTTCATCGTGAAAGAAGCAGAGGAAGTTCTAGACAACTCTACAATCGAAGAACGGCAACAATTCATGCTGAAGATAGCATGGTCTAGTTCTAGTTCATTCTACAGTCAAAAAAGGGCAACAATTCATCGTGAAGGTAGCAGACTTCAGTTCTAGTCCATTATACAGACAAAAAGAGCAACAATTCGTCGGGAAAGTACCAGAGTTCTGTTATAGTCCACTTTACAGCCAAAGAAGAGCCACAATTCACCGTGAAAGAAGTGCAGGCAGTTCTAGTCAACTAGATGTTGGCGAAGAATTGCAAAACTTCATCGTGAAAGAAGCAGAGGAAGTTGTTGTCAACTGTACAAGCGAAGAACGGCAACAATTCATGCTGAAGGTAGCAGAGTGTAGTTCTAGGCCACTCTACAGTCAAAAAAGGGCAACAATTTATTGTTAAAGTAGCAGACTTGAGTTCTAGTTCACTCAACAGGCAAAAAAGAGCAACAATTCATCGTGAAAGTAACAGAGTTCAGCTCTAGTCTACTTTACAGCCAAAGAAGGGCCACAATTCACCGTGAAAAAAGCCCAGGTAGTTCTAGTCAACTAGATGCTGGCAAAGAATTGCAAAACTTCATCGTGAAAGAAGCAGAAGAAGTTGTAGTCATCTGTACAAACGAAGAACGGCAACATTTCAAGGTCAAGGGAGCAGCATTTAGTTCTAGTCAATTCTGCAGTCAAAAAATGGCAACAATGCATGGTCAAGTAAGCAGACTTCAGTTCTCGTCCTCACTACAGGCAAATAAGGGCAACAATTCATCATGAAAGTATCAGAGCTCAGTTCTACTCCACTTTACAGCAAAAGAAGGGCCACAATTCATCGTTAAATAAAGCAGCTAGTTCTAGTGAACTGTATGTTGGCCAAGAATTGCAACATTTCATTGGGAGAGAAGCAGAGGAAGCTCTTGTCAACTCTACGGAGAAAGAAGCGCAACAATTCATGGTGAAGGAAGCAGAGTTTAGTTCTAGTTTACTCTACAGTCAAAAAGGGCAACAATTCAACGTGAAGGTAGCAGACTTGAGTTCTAGTCCACTCTACTGTCAAAAAAGGGCAACAATTCATCGTGAAAGTACCAGAGTTCAGTTCTAGTCCACATTACAGCCAAAGAAGAGCCACAAATCACCGTGAAAAAGTGCAGGTAGTTCTAGTCAACTAGATGCTGGCGAAGAATTGCAAAACTTCATCGTGAAAGAAGCAGAGGAAGTTCTAGACAACTGTACAAGCGAAGAACGGCAACAATTCATGCTGAAGATAGCATGGTCTAGTTCTAGTTCCTTCTACAGTCAAAAAAGGGCAACAATTCATCGTGAAGGTAGCAGACTTCAGTTCTAGTCCATTATACAGGCAAAAAGAGCAACAATTCGTCGGGAAAGTACCAGAGTTCTGTTATAGTCCACTTTATAGCCAAAGAAGAGCCACAATTCACCGTGAAAGAAGTGCAGGCAGTTCTAGTCAACTAGATGTTGGCGAAGAATTGCAAAACTTCATCGCGAAAGAAGCAGAGGAAGTTCTAGACAACTCTACAAGCGAAGAACGGCAACAATTCATGCTGAAGATAGCATGGTCTAGTTCTAGTTCATTCTACAGTCAAAAAAGGGCAACAATTCATCGTGAAGGTAGCAGACTTCAGTTCTAGTCCATTATACAGACAAAAAGAGCAACAATTCGTCGGGAAAGTACCAGAGTTCTGTTATAGTCCACTTTACAGCCAAAGAAGAGCCACAATTCACCGTGAAAGAAGTGCAGGCAGTTCTAGTCAACTAGATGTTGGCGAAGAATTGCAAAACTTCATCGTGAAATGAAGCAGAGGAAGTTGTTGTCAACTGTACAAGCGAAGAACGGCAACAATTCATGCTGAAGGTAGCAGAGTGTAGTTCTAGGCCACTCTACAGTCAAAAAAGGGCAACAATTTATTGTTAAAGTAGCAGACTTGAGTTCTAGTTCACTCAACAGGCAAAAAAGAGCAACAATTCATCGTGAAAGTAACAGAGTTCAGCTCTAGTCTACTTTACAGCCAAAGAAGGGCCACAATTCACCGTGAAAAAAGCCCAGGTAGTTCTAGTCAACTAGATGCTGGCAAAGAATTGCAAAACTTCATCGTGAAAGAAGCAGAGGAAGTTGTAGTCATCTGTACAAACGAAGAACGGCAACATTTCATGGTCAAGGGAGCAGAATTTAGTTCTAGTCAATTCTGCAGTCAAAAAATGGCAACAATGCATGGTCAAGTAAGCAGACTTCAGTTCTCGTCCTCACTACAGGCAAATAAGGGCAACAATTCATCATGAAAGTATCAGAGCTCAGTTCTACTCCACTTTACAGCAAAAGAAGGGCCACAATTCATCGTTAAATAAAGCAGCTAGTTCTAGTGAACTGGATGTTGGCCAAGAATTGCAACATTTCATTGGGAGAGAAGCAGAGGAAGCTCTTGTCAACTCTACGGAGAAAGAAGCGCAACAATTCATGGTGAAGGAAGCAGAGTTTAGTTCTAGTTTACTCTACAGTCAAAAAGGGCAACAATTCAACGTGAAGGTAGCAGACTTGAGTTCTAGTCCACTCTACTGTCAAAAAAGGGCAACAATTCATCGTGAAAGTACCAGAGTTCAGTTCTAGTCCACATTACAGCCAAAGAAGAGCCACAAATCACCGTGAAAAAGTGCAGGTAGTTCTAGTCAACTAGATGCTGGCGAAGAATTGCAAAACTTCATCGTGAAAGAAGCAGAGGAAGTTCTAGACAACTGTACAAGCGAAGAACGGCAACAATTCATGCTGAAGATAGCATGGTCTAGTTCTAGTTCCTTCTACAGTCAAAAAAGGGCAACAATTCATCGTGAAGGTAGCAGACTTCAGTTCTAGTCCATTATACAGGCAAAAAGAGCAACAATTCGTCGGGAAAGTACCAGAGTTCTGTTATAGTCCACTTTATAGCCAAAGAAGAGCCACAATTCACCGTGAAAGAAGTGCAGGCAGTTCTAGTCAACTAGATGTTGGCGAAGAATTGCAAAACTTCATCGTGAAAGAAGCAGAGGAAGTTCTAGACAACTCTACAAGCGAAGAACGGCAACAATTCATGCTGAAGATAGCATGGTCTAGTTCTAGTTCATTCTACAGTCAAAAAAGGGCAACAATTCATCGTGAAGGTAGCAGACTTCAGTTCTAGTCCATTATACAGACAAAAAGAGCAACAATTCGTCGGGAAAGTACCAGAGTTCTGTTATAGTCCACTTTACAGCCAAAGAAGAGCCACAATTCACCGTGAAAGAAGTGCAGGCAGTTCTAGTCAACTAGATGTTGGCGAAGAATTGCAAAACTTCATCGTGAAAGAAGCAGAGGAAGTTGTTGTCAACTGTACAAGCGAAGAACGGCAACAATTCATGCTGAAGGTAGCAGAGTGTAGTTCTAGGCCACTCTACAGTCAAAAAAGGGCAACAATTTATTGTTAAAGTAGCAGACTTGAGTTCTAGTTCACTCAACAGGCAAAAAAGAGCAACAATTCATCGTGAAAGTAACAGAGTTCAGCTCTAGTCTACTTTACAGCCAAAGAAGGGCCACAATTCACCGTGAAAAAAGCCCAGGTAGTTCTAGTCAACTAGATGCTGGCAAAGAATTGCAAAACTTCATCGTGAAAGAAGCAGAGGAAGTTGTAGTCATCTGTACAAACGAAGAACGGCAACATTTCAAGGTCAAGGGAGCAGAATTTAGTTCTAGTCAATTCTGCAGTCAAAAAATGGCAACAATGCATGGTCAAGTAAGCAGACTTCAGTTCTCGTCCTCACTACAGGCAAATAAGGGCAACAATTCATCATGAAAGTATCAGAGCTCAGTTCTACTCCACTTTACAGCAAAAGAAGGGCCACAATTCATCGTTAAATAAAGCAGCTAGTTCTAGTGAACTGGATGCTGGCCAAGAATTGCAACATTTCATTGGGAGAGAAGCAGAGGAAGCTCTTGTCAACTCTACGGAGAAAGAAGCGCAACAATTCATGGTGAAGGAAGCAGAGTTTAGTTCTAGTTTACTCTACAGTCAAAAAGGGCAACAATTCAACGTGAAGGTAGCAGACTTGAGTTCTAGTCCACTCTACTGTCAAAAAAGGGCAACAATTCATCGTGAAAGTACCAGAGTTCAGTTCTAGTCCACATTACAGCCAAAGAAGAGCCACAAATCACCGTGAAAAAGTGCAGGTAGTTCTAGTCAACTAGATGCTGGCGAAGAATTGCAAAACTTCATCGTGAAAGAAGCAGAGGAAGTTCTAGACAACTGTACAAGCGAAGAACGGCAACAATTCATGCTGAAGATAGCATGGTCTAGTTCTAGTTCCTTCTACAGTCAAAAAAGGGCAACAATTCATCGTGAAGGTAGCAGACTTCAGTTCTAGTTCATTATACAGGCAAAAAGAGCAACAATTCGTCGGGAAAGTACCAGAGTTCTGTTATAGTCCACTTTACAGCCAAAGAAGAGCCACAATTCACCGTGAAAGAAGTGCAGGCAGTTCTAGTCAACTAAATGTTGGCGAAGAATTGCAAAACTTCATCGTGAAAGAAGCAGAGGAAGTTGTTGTCAACTGTACAAGCGAAGAACGGCAACAATTCATGCTGAAGGTAGCAGAGTGTAGTTCTAGGCCACTCTACAGTCAAAAAAGGGCCACAATTTATCGTGAAAGTAGCAGACTTGAGTTCTAGTTCACTCAACAGGCAAAAACGAGCAACAATTATCGTGAAAGTAACAGAGTTCAGTTCTAGTCCACTTAACAGCCAAACAAGGGCCACAATTCACCGTGAAAAAAGCGCAGCTTGTTCTAGTCAACTGGATGCTGGCCAAGAATAGCAATATTTAATTGTGAAAGAAACAGAGTTAAGTTCTTGTCCACTCTACAGTCAAAAACGGGCAACAATCCATCGTGAAGGTAACAGAGTTCAGTTCTACTCCACTTTAAAGCAAAAGAAGGGCCACAATTTATCGTTAAAAAAACGCAGTTAGTTCTAGTGAACTGGATGCTGGCCAAGAATTGCAGCATTTTATTCGGAAAGAAGCAGAGAAAGTTCTTGTCAACTCTACGGAGAAAGAAGCGCAACAATTCATGGTGAAGGAAGCAGAGTTTAGTTCTAGTTTACTCTACAGTCAAAAAGGGCAAGAATTCAACGTGAAGGTAGCAGACGAGTTATAGTCCACTCTACTGTCAAAAAAGGGCAACAATTCATCGTGAAAGTACCAGAGTTCAGTTCTAGTCTACATTACAGCCAAAGAAGAGCCACAAATCAACGTGAAAAAAGTGCAGGTAGTTCTAGTCAACTAGATGCTGGCGAAGAATTGCAAAACTTCATCGTGAAAGAAGCAGAGTTAAGTTGTAGTCCACTGAACAGTAAAAAAAGAGCAACAATTCAACGTGAAGGTAGCAGACTTGAGTTCTAGTCCAATCTACAGGCGAAAAAGGGTAACAATCCATTGTGAAAGTACCAGAGTTCAGTTCTAGTCCACTTTACAGCCAAACAAGGGCCACAATTCACCGTGGAAAAAGCGCAGGTAGTTCTAATCAACTAGATTCTGGCGAAGAATTGCAAAACTTCACCGTGAAAGAAGCAGAGGAAGTTGTCGTCATCTGTACAAGCGAAGAACGGCAACAATTCACGGTCAAGGGACCAGAATTTAGTTCTAGTCCATTCTACAGTCAAAAAAGGGCAACAATTCATCGTGAACGTAGGAGACTTCAGTTCTAGTCCATTATACAGGCAAAACGAGCAACAATTCGTCGGGAAAGTACCAGACTTCAGTTATAGTCCACTTTACAGCAAAAGAAGAGCCACAATTCACCGTGAAAAAAGCGCAGGTACTCCTAGTCAACTAGATTCTTACGAAGAATTGCAAAACTTCATCGTGAAAGAAGCAGAGGAAGTTGTTGTCAACTGTACAAGCGAAGAACGGCAACAATTCATGCTGAAGGTAGCAGAGTCTAGTTCTAGTCCACTCTACAGTCAAAAAAGGGCAACAATTTATCGTGAAAGTAGCAGGCTTGAGTTCTAGTTCACTCAACAGGCAAAAAAGAGCAACAATTATCGTGAAAGTAACAGAGTTCAGTTCTAGTCCACTTAACAGCCAAACAAGGGCCACAATTCACTGTGAAAAAAGCGCAGCTAGTTCTAGTCAACTGGATGCTGGCCAAGAATAGCAATATTTCATTGTGAAAGAAACAGAGTTAAGTTCTAGTCCACTCTACAGTCAAAAAAGGGCAATAATCCATCGTGAAAGTAACAGATTTCAGCTCTAGTCTACTTTACAGCCAAAGAAGGGCCACAATTCACCGTGAAAAAAGCGCAGGTAGTTTTAGTCAACTAGATGCTGGCAAAGAATTGCAAAACTTCATCGTGAAAGAAGCAGAGGAAGTTGTAGTCATCTGTACAAGCGAAGAACGGCAACATTTCAAGATCAAGGGAGCAGAATTTAGTTCTAGTCCATTCTACAGTCAAAAAAGGGCAACAATGCATCGTCAAGTAACCAGACTTCAGTTCTCGTCCACACTACAGGCAAATAAGGGCAACAATTCATCATGAAAGTATCAGAGCTCAGTTCTACTCCACTTTACAGCAAAAGAAGGGCCACAATTCATCGTTAAATAAAGCAGCTAGTTCTAGTGAACTGGATGCTGGCCAAGAATTGCAACATTTCATTGGGAGAGAAGCAGAGGAAGTTCTTGTCAACTCTACGGAGAAAGAAGCGCAACAATTCATGGTGAAGGAAGCAGAGTTTAGTTCTAGTTTACTCTACAGTGAAAAAGGGCAACAATTCAACGTGAAGGTAGCAGACTTGAGTTCTAGTCCACTCTACTGTCAAAAAAGGGCAACAATTCATCGTGAAAGTACCAGAGTTCAGTTCTAGTCTACATTACAGCCAAAGAAGAGCCACAAATCACCGTGAAAAAGTGCAGGTAGTTCTAGTCAACTAGATGCTGGCGAAGAATTGCAAACTTCATCGTGAAAGAAGCAGAGGAAGTTCTAGACAACTCTACAAGCGAAGAACGGCAACAATTCATGCTGAAGATAGCATGGTCTACTTCTAGTCCATTCTACAGTCAAAAAAGGGCAAGAATTCATCGGGAAGGTAGCAGAATTCAGTTTTAGTCCATTATACAGGCAAAAAGAGCAACAATTCGTCGGGAAAGTACCAGAGTTCTGTTATAGTCCACTTTACAGCCAAAGAAGAGCCACAATTCACCGTGAAAGAAGTGCAGGCAGTTCTAGTCAACTAGATGTTGGCGAAGAATTGCAAAACTTCATCGTGAAAGAAGCAGAGGAAGTTGTCAACTGTACAAGCAAAGAACGGCAACAATTCATGCTGAACGTAGCAGAGTCTAGTTCAAGTCCACTCTACAGTCAAAAAAGGGCAACAATTTATCGTGAAAGTAGCAGACTTGAGTTCTAGTTCACTCAACAGGCAAAAAAGAGCAACAATTATCGTGAAAGTAACAGAGTTCAGTTCTAGTCCACTTAACAGCCAAACAAGGGCCACAATTCACCGTGAAAAAAGCGCAGCTAGTTCTAGTCAACTGGATGCTGGCCAATAATAGCAATATTTCATTGTGAAAGAAACAGAGTTAAGTTCTAGTCCACTCTACAGTCAAAAAAGGGCAACAATCCATCGTGAAGGTAACAGAGTTCAGTTCTACTCCACTTTAAAGCATAAGAAGGGCCACAATTTATCGTTAAAAAAACGCAGTTAGTTCTAGTGAACTGGATGCTGGCCAAGAATTGCAGCATTTTATTCGGAAAGAAGCAGAGAAAGTTCTTGTCAACTCTACGGAGAAAGAAGCGCAACAATTCATGGTGAAGGAAGCTGAGTTTAGTTCTAGTTTACTCTACAGTCAAAAAGGGCAAGAATTCAACGTGAAGGTAGCCGACGAGTTATAGTCCACTCTACTGTCAAAAAAGGGCAACAATTCATCGTGAAAGTACCAGAGTTCAGTTCTAGTCTACATTACAGCCAAAGAAGAGCCACAAATCAACGTGAAAAAAGTGCAGGTAGTTCTAGTCAACTAGATGCTGGCGAAGAATTGCAAAACTTCATCGTGAAAGAAGCAGAGTTAAGTTGTAGTCCACTGAACAGTAAAAAAAGAGCAACAATTCAACGTGAAGGTAGCAGACTTGAGTTCTAGTCCACTCTACAGGCGAAAAAGGGTAACAATCCATTGTGAAAGTACCAGAGTTCAGTTCTAGTCCACTTTACAGCCAAACAAGGGCCACAATTCACCGTGGAAAAAGCGCAGGTAGTTCTAATCAACTAGATTCTGGCGAAGAATTGCAAAACTTCACCGTGAAAGAAGCAGAGGAAGTTGTCGTCATCTGTACAAGCGAAGAACGGCAACAATTCACGGTCAAGGGACCAGAATTTAGTTCTAGTCCATTCTACAGTCAAAAAAGGGCAACAATTCATCGTGAACGTAGGAGACTTCAGTTCTAGTCCATTATACAGGCAAAACGAGCAACAATTCGTCGGGAAAGTACCAGACTTCAGTTATAGTCCACTTTACAGCAAAAGAAGAGCCACAATTCACCGTGAAAAAAGCGCAGGTACTCCTAGTCAACTAGATTCTTACGAAGAATTGCAAAACTTAATCGTGAAAGAAGCAGAGGAAGTTGTTGTCAACTGTACAAGCGAAGAACGGCAACAATTCATGCTGAAGGTAGCAGAGTCTAGTTCTAGTCCACTCTACAGTCAAAAAAGGGCAACAATTTATCGTGAAAGTAGCAGGCTTGAGTTCTAGTTCACTCAACAGGCAAAAACGAGCAACAATTATCGTGAAAGTAACAGAGTTCAGTTCTAGTCCACTTAACAGCCAAACAAGGGCCACAATTCACTGTGAAAAAAGCGCCGCTAGTTCTAGTCAACTGGATGCTGGCCAAGAATAGCAATATTTCATTGTGAAAAAACAGAGTTAAGTTCTAGTCCACTCTACAGTCAAAAAAGGGCAATAATCCATCGTGAAAGTAACAGATTTCAGCTCTAGTCTACTTTACAGCCAAAGAAGGGCCACAATTCACCGTGAAAAAAGCGCAGGTAGTTTTAGTCAACTAGATGCTGGCAAAGAATTGCAAAACTTCATCGTGAAAGAAGCAGAGGAAGTTGTAGTCATCTGTACAAGCGAAGAACGGCAACATTTCAAGATCAAGGGAGCAGAATTTAGTTCTAGTCCATTCTACAGTCAAAAAAGGGCAACAATGCATCGTCAAGTAACCAGACTTCAGTTCTCGTCCACACTACAGGCAAATAAGGGCAACAATTCATCATGAAAGTATCAGAGCTCAGTTCTACTCCACTTTACAGCAAAAGAAGGGCCACAATTCATCGTTAAATAAAGCAGCTAGTTCTAGTGAACTGGATGCTGGCCAAGAATTGCAACATTTCATTGGGAGAGAAGCAGAGGAAGTTCTTGTCAACTCTACGGAGAAAGAAGCGCAACAATTCATGGTGAAGGAAGCAGAGTTTAGTTCTAGTTTACTCTACAGCCAAAAAGGGCAACAATTCAACGTGAAGGTAGCAGACTTGAGTTCTAGTCCACTCTACTGTCAAAAAAGGGCAACAATTCATCGTGAAAGGACCAGAGTTCAGTTCTAGTCTACATTACAGCCAAAGAAGAGCCACAAATCACCGTGAAAAAGTGCAGGTAGTTCTAGTCAACTAGATGCTGGCGAAGAATTGCAAACTTCATCGTGAAAGAAGCAGAGGAAGTTCTAGACAACTCTACAAGCGAAGAACGGCAACAATTCATGCTGAAGATAGCATGGTCTACTTCTAGTCCATTCTACAGTCAAAAAAGGGCAAGAATTCATCGGGAAGGTAGCAGAATTCAGTTTTAGTCCATTATACAGGCAAAAAGAGCAACAATTCGTCGGGAAAGTACCAGAGTTCTGTTATAGTCCACTTTACAGCCAAAGAAGAGCCACAATTCACCGTGAAAGAAGTGCAGGCAGTTCTAGTCAACTAGATGTTGGCGAAGAATTGCAAAACTTCATCGTGAAAGAAGCAGAGGAAGTTGTCAACTGTACAAGCAAAGAACGGCAACAATTCATGCTGAACGTAGCAGAGTCTAGTTCAAGTCCACTCTACAGTCAAAAAAGGGCAACAATTTATCGTGAAAGTAGCAGACTTGAGTTCTAGTTCACTCAACAGGCAAAAAAGAGCAACAATTATCGTGAAAGTAACAGAGTTCAGTTCTAGTCCACTTAACAGCCAAACAAGGGCCACAATTCACCGTGAAAAAAGCGCAGCTAGTTCTAGTCAACTGGATGCTGGCCAATAATAGCAATATTTCATTGTGAAAGAAACAGAGTTAAGTTCTAGTCCACTCTACAGTCAAAAATGGGCAACAATCCATCGTGAAGGTAACAGAGTTCAGTTCTACTCCACTTTAAAGCATAAGAAGGGCCACAATTTATCGTTAAAAAAACGCAGTTAGTTCTAGTGAACTGGATGCTGGCCAAGAATTGCAGCATTTTATTCGGAAAGAAGCAGAGAAAGTTCTTGTCAACTCTACGGAGAAAGAAGCGCAACAATTCATGGTGAAGGAAGCTGAGTTTAGTTCTAGTTTACTCTACAGTCAAAAAGGGCAAGAATTCAACGTGAAGGTAGCCGACGAGTTATAGTCCACTCTACTGTCAAAAAAGGGCAACAATTCATCGTGAAAGTACCAGAGTTCAGTTCTAGTCTACATTACAGCCAAAGAAGAGCCACAAATCAACGTGAAAAAAGTGCAGGTAGTTCTAGTCAACTAGATGCTGGCGAAGAATTGCAAAACTTCATCGTGAAAGAAGCAGAGTTAAGTTGTAGTCCACTGAACAGTAAAAAAAGAGCAACAATTCAACGTGAAGGTAGCAGACTTGAGTTCTAGTCCACTCTACAGGCGAAAAAGGGTAACAATCCATTGTGAAAGTACCAGAGTTCAGTTCTAGTCCACTTTACAGCCAAACAAGGGCCACAATTCACCGTGGAAAAAGCGCAGGTAGTTCTAATCAACTAGATTCTGGCGAAGAATTGCAAAACTTCACCGTGAAAGAAGCAGAGGAAGTTGTCGTCATCTGTACAAGCGAAGAACGGCAACAATTCACGGTCAAGGGACCAGAATTTAGTTCTAGTCCATTCTACAGTCAAAAAAGGGCAACAATTCATCGTGAACGTAGGAGACTTCAGTTCTAGTCCATTATACAGGCAAAACGAGCAACAATTCGTCGGGAAAGTACCAGACTTCAGTTATAGTCCACTTTACAGCAAAAGAAGAGCCACAATTCACCGTGAAAAAAGCGCAGGTACTCCTAGTCAACTAGATTCTTACGAAGAATTGCAAAACTTAATCGTGAAAGAAGCAGAGGAAGTTGTTGTCAACTGTACAAGCGAAGAACGGCAACAATTCATGCTGAAGGTAGCAGAGTCTAGTTCTAGTCCACTCTACAGTCAAAAAAGGGCAACAATTTATCGTGAAAGTAGCAGGCTTGAGTTCTAGTTCACTCAACAGGCAAAAACGAGCAACAATTATCGTGAAAGTAACAGAGTTCAGTTCTAGTCCACTTAACAGCCAAACAAGGGCCACAATTCACTGTGAAAAAAGCGCAGCTAGTTCTAGTCAACTGGATGCTGGCCAAGAATAGCAATATTTCATTGTGAAAAAAACAGAGTTAAGTTCTAGTCCACTCTACAGTCAAAAAAGGGCAATAATCCATCGTGAAAGTAACAGATTTCAGCTCTAGTCTACTTTACAGCCAAAGAAGGGCCACAATTCACCGTGAAAAAAGCGCAGGTAGTTTTAGTCAACTAGATGCTGGCAAAGAATTGCAAAACTTCATCGTGAAAGAAGCAGAGGAAGTTGTAGTCATCGGTACAAGCGAAGAACGGCAACATTTCAAGATCAAGGGAGCAGAATTTAGTTCTAGTCCATTCTACAGTCAAAAAAGGGCAACAATGCATCGTCAAGTAACCAGACTTCAGTTCTCGTCCACACTACAGGCAAATAAGGGCAACAATTCATCATGAAAGTATCAGAGCTCAGTTCTACTCGACTTTACAGCAAAAGAAGGGCCACAATTCATCGTTAAATAAAGCAGCTAGTTCTAGTGAACTGGATGCTGGCCAAGAATTGCAACATTTCATTGGGAGAGAAGCAGAGGAAGTTCTTGTCAACTCTACGGAGAAAGAAGCGCAACAATTCATGGTGAAGGAAGCAGAGTTTAGTTCTAGTTTACTCTACAGCCAAAAAGGGCAACAATTCAACGTGAAGGTAGCAGACTTGAGTTCTAGTCCACTCTACTGTCAAAAAAGGGCAACAATTCATCGTGAAAGGACCAGAGTTCAGTTCTAGTCTACATTACAGCCAAAGAAGAGCCACAAATCACCGTGAAAAAGTGCAGGTAGTTCTAGTCAACTAGATGCTGGCGAAGAATTGCAAAACTTCATCGTGAAAGAAGCAGAGGAAGTTCTAGACAACTCTACAAGCGAAGAACGGCAACAATTCATGCTGAAGATAGCATGGTCTACTTCTAGTCCATTCCACAGTCAAAAAAGGGCAAGAATTCATCGGGAAGGTAGCAGACTTCAGTTCTAGTCCATTATACAGGCAAAAAGAGCAACAATTCGTCGGGAAAGTACCAGAGTTCTGTTATAGTCCACTTTACAGCCAAAGAAGAGCCACAATTCACCGTGAAAGAAGTGCAGGCAGTTCTAGTCAACTAGATGTTGGCGAAGAATTGCAAAACTTCATCGTGAAAGAAGCAGAGGAAGTTGTCAACTGTACAAGCAAAGAACGGCAACAATTCATGCTGAACGTAGCAGAGTCTAGTTCAAGTCCACTCTACAGTCAAAAAAGGGCAACAATTTATCGTGAAAGTAGCAGACTTGAGTTCTAGTTCACTCAACAGGCAAAAAAGAGCAACAATTATCGTGAAAGTAACAGAGTTCAGTTCTAGTCCACTTAACAGCCAAACAAGGGCCACAATTCACCGTGAAAAAAGCGCAGCTAGTTCTAGTCAACTGGATGCTGGCCAAGAATAGCAATATTTCATTGTGAAAGAAACAGAGTTAAGTTCTAGTCCACTCTACAGTCAAAAAAGGGCAACAACCCATCGTGAAGGTAACAGAGTTCAGTTCTACTCCACTTTAAAGCAAAAGAAGGGCCACAATTTATCGTTAAAAAAACGCAGCTAGTTCTAGTGAACTGGATGCTGGCCAAGAATTGCAACATTTCATTCGGAAAGAAGCAGAGGAAGTTCTTGTCAACTCTACGGAGAAAGAAGCGCAACAATTCATGGGGAAGGAAGCAGAGTTTAGTTCTAGTTTACTCTACAGTCAAAAAGGGCAACAATTCAACGTGAAGGTAGCAGACTTGAGTTCTAGTCCACTCTACTGTCAAAAAAGGGCAACAATTCATCGTGAAAGTAACAGAGTTCAGTTCTAGTCAACTTAACAGCCAAACAAGGGCCACAATTCACCGTGAAAAAAGCGCAGCTTGTTCTAGTCAACTGGATGCTGGCCAAGAATAGCAATATTTAATTGTGAAAGAAACAGAGTTAAGTTCTAGTCCACTCTACAGTCAAAAAAGGGCAACAATCCATCGTGAAAGTAACAGAGTTCAGCTCTAGTCTACTTTACAGCCAAAGAAGGGCCACAATTCACCGTGAAAAAAGCGCAGGGAGTTCTAGTCAACTAGATGCTGGCAAAGAATTGCAAAACTTCATCGTGAAAGAAGCAGAGGAAGTTGTAGTCATCTGTACAAGCGAAGAACGGCAACATTTCAAGATCAAGGGAGCAGAATTTAGTTCTAGTCCATTCTACAGTCAAAAAAGGGCAACAATGCATCGTCAAGTAACCAGACTTCAGTTCTCGTCCACACTACAGGCAAATAAGGGCAACAATTCATCATGAAAGTATCAGAGCTCAGTTCTACTCCACTTTACAGCAAAAGAAGGGCCACAATTCATCGTTAAATAAAGCAGCTAGTTCTAGTGAACTGGATGCTGGCCAAGAATTGCAACATTTCATTGGGAGAGAAGCAGAGGAAGTTCTTGTCAACTCTACGGAGAAAGAAGCGCAACAATTCATGGTGAAGGAAGCAGAGTTTAGTTCTAGTTTACTCTACAGTCAAAAAGGGCAACAATTCAACGTGAAGGTAGCAGACTTGAGTTCTAGTCCACTCTACTGTCAAAAAAGGGCAACAATTCATCGTGAAAGTACGAGAGTTCAGTTCTAGTCCAAATTACAGCCAAAGAAGAGCCACAAATCACCGTGAAAAAGTGCAGGTAGTTCTATTCAACTAGATGCTGGCGAAGAATTGCAAAACTTCATCGTGAAAGAAGCAGAGGAAGTTCTAGACAACTCTACAAGCGAAGAACGGCAACAATTCATGCTGAAGATAGCATGGTCAAGTTCTAGTTCCTTCTACAGTCAAAAAAGGGCAACAATTCATCGTGAAGGTAGCAGACTTCAGTTCTAGTCCATTATACAGGCAAAAAGAGCAACAATTCGTCGGGAAAGTACCAGAGTTCTGTTATAGTCCACTTTACAGCCTAAGAAGAGCCACAATTCACCGTGAAAGAAGTGCAGGCAGTTCTAGTCAACTAGATGTTGGCGAAGAATTGCAAAACTTCATCGTGAAAGAAGCAGAGGAAGTTGTTGTCAACTGTACAAGCGAAGAACGGCAACAATTCATGCTGAACGTAGCAGAGTCTAGTTCAAGTCCACTCTACAGTCAAAAAAGGGCAACAATTTATCGTGAAAGTAGCAGACTTGAGTTCTAGTTCACTCAACAGGCAAAAAAGAGCAACAATTATCGTGAAAGTAACAGAGTTCAGTTCTAGTCCACTTAACAGCCAAACAAGGGCAACAATTCACCGTGAAAAAAGCGCAGCTAGTACTAGTCAACTGGATGCTGGCCAAGAATAGCAATATTTCATTGTGAAAGAAACAGAGTTAAGTTCTAGTCCACTCTACAGTCAAAAAAGGGCAACAATCCATCGTGAAGGTAACAGAGTTCAGTTCTACTCCACTTTAAAGCAAAAGAAGGGCCACAATTTATCGTTAAAAAAACGCAGTTAGTTCTAGTGAACTGGATGCTGGCCAAGAATTGCAGCATTTTATTCGGAAAGAAGCAGAGAAAGTTCTTGTCAACTCTACGGAGAAAGAAGCGCAACAATTCATGGTGAAGGAAGCAGAGTTTAGTTCTAGTTTACTCTACAGTCAAAAAGGGCAAGAATTCAACGTGAAGGTAGCAGACGAGTTATAGTCCACTCTACTGTCAAAAAGGGCAACAATTCATCGTGAAAGTACCAGAGTTCAGTTCTAGTCTACATTACAGCCAAAGAAGAGCCACAAATCAACGTGAAAAAAGTGCAGGTAGTTCTAGTCAACTAGATGCTGGCGAAGAATTGCAAAACTTCATCGTGAAAGAAGCAGAGTTAAGTTGTAGTCCACTGAACAGTAAAAAAAGAGCAACAATTCAACGTGAAGGTAGCAGACTTGAGTTCTAGTCCACTCTACAGGCGAAAAAGGGTAACAATCCACTGTGAAAGTACCAGAGTTCAGTTCTAGTCCACTTTACAGCCAAACAAGGGCCACAATTCACCGTGGAAAAAGCGCAGGTAGTTCTAATCAACTAGATTCTGGCGAAGAATTGCAAAACTTCACCGTGAAAGAAGCAGAGGAAGTTGTCGTCATCTGTACAAGCGAAGAACGGCAACAATTCACGGTCAAGGGACCAGAATTTAGTTCTAGTCCATTCTACAGTCAAAAAAGGGCAACAATTCATCGTGAACGTAGGAGACTTCAGTTCTAGTCCATTATACAGGCAAAACGAGCAACAATTCGTCGAGAAAGTACCAGACTTCAGTTATAGTCCACTTTACAGAAAAAGAAGAGCCACAATTCACCGTGAAAAAAGCGCAGGTACTCCTAGTCAACTAGATTCTTACGAAGAATTGCAAAACTTCATCGTGAAAGAAGCAGAGGAAGTTGTTGTCAACTGTACAAGCGAAGAACGGCAACAATTCATGCTGAAGGTAGCAGAGTGTAGTTCTAGGCCACTCTACAGTCAAAAAAGGGCCACAATTTATCGTGAAAGTAGCAGACTTGAGTTCTAGTTCACTCAACAGGCAAAAACGAGCAACAATTATCGTGAAAGTAACAGAGTTCAGTTCTAGTCCACTTAACAGCCAAACAAGGGCCACAATTCACCGTGAAAAAAGCGCAGCTTGTTCTAGTCAACTGGATGCTGGCCAAGAATAGCAATATTTAATTGTGAAAGAAACAGAGTTAAGTTCTAGTCCACTCTACAGTCAAAAAAGGGCAACAATCCATCGTGAAAGTAACAGAGTTCAGCTCTAGTCTACTTTACAGCCAAAGAAGGGCCACAATTCACCGTGAAAAAAGCGCAGGGAGTTCTAGTCAACTAGATGCTGGCAAAGAATTGCAAAACTTCATCGTGAAAGAAGCAGAGGAAGTTGTAGTCATCTGTACAAGCGAAGAACGGCAACATTTCAAGGTCAAGGGAGCAGAATTTAGTTCTAGTCCATTCTACAGTCAAAAAATGGCAACAATGCATCGTCAAGTAACCAGACTTCAGTTCTCGTCCACACTATAGGCAAATAAGGGCAACAATTCATCATGAAAGTATCAGAGCTCAGTTCTACTCCACTTTACAGCAAAAGAAGGGCCACAATTCATCGTTAAATAAAGCAGCTAGTTCTAGTGAACTGGATGCTGGCCAAGAATTGCAACATTTCATTGGGAAAGAAGCAGAGGAAGTTCTTGTCAACTCTACGGAGAAAGAAGTGCAACAATTCATGGTGAAGGAAGCAGAGTTTAGTTCTAGTTTACTCTACAGTCAAAAAGGGCAACAATTCAACGTGAAGGTAGCAGACTTGAGTTCTAGTCCACTCTACTGTCAAAAAAGGGCAACAATTCATCGTGAAAGTACCAGAGTTCAGTTCTAGTCCACATTACAGCCAAAGAAGAGCCACAAATCACCGTGAAAAAGTGCAGGTAGTTCTAGTCAACTAGATGCTGGCGAAGAATTGCAAAACTTCATCGTGAAAGAAGCAGAGGAAGTTCTAGACAACTCTACAAGCGAAGAACGGCAACAATTCATGCTGAAGATAGCATGGTCTAGTTCTAGTTCCTTCTACAGTCAAAAAGGGCAACAATTCATCGTGAAGGTAGCAGACTTCAGTTCTAGTCCATTATACAGGCAAAAAGAGCAACAATTCGTCGGGAAAGTACCAGATTTCAGCTCTAGTCTACTTTACAGCCAAAGAAGGGCCACAATTCACCGTGAAAAAAGCGCAGGTAGTTCTAGTCAACTAGATGCAGGCAAAGAATTGCAAAACTTCATCGTGAAAGAAGCAGAGGAAGTTGTAGTCATCTGTACAAGCGAAGAACGGCAACATTTCAAGGTCAAGGGAGCAGAATTTAGTTCTAGTCCATTCTACAGTCAAAAAAGGGCAACAATGCATCGCCAAGTAAGCAGACTTCAGTTCTCGTCCATACTACAGGCAAATAAGGGCAACAATTCATCATGAAGTACCAGAGCTCAGTTCTAGTCCACTTTACAGCCAAAGAAGGGCAACAATTCATCGTGAGAAGAGCGCAGCCATTGCTAGTCAACTGGATGTTGGACAAGAATTGCAACATTCTATCGTGAAAAAAGCAGAGTTAAGTTCTAGTCCACTCTACAGTCAAAAAAGGGCACCAATTCATCGTGAAAGTACCAGAGTTCACTTCTACTCCACTTTACAGCAAAAGAAGCGCCACAATTCATCGTTAAAAAAACGTAGGTAGTTCTAGTCAACTAGATGCTGGCGAAGAATTGCAAAACTTCATCGTGAAAGAAGCAGAGGAAGTTCTAGTCAACTCTACAAGCGAAGAACGGCAACAATTCATGCTGAACGTAGGAGAGTCTAGTTCTAGTCCATTCTACAGTCCAAAAATGGCAACAATGCATCGTCAAGTAAGCAGACTTCAGTTCTCGCCCACACTACAGGCAAATAAGGGCAACAATTCATCATGAAAGTATCAGAGCTCAGTTCTACTCCACTTTACAGCAAAAGAAGGGCCACAATTCATCGTTAAATAAAGCAGCTAGTTCTAGTGAACTGGATGTTGGCCAAGAATTGCAACATTTCATTGGGAGAGAAGCAGAGGAAGCTCTTGTCAACTCTACGGAGAAAGAAGCGCAACAATTCGTGGTGAAGGAAGCAGAGTTTAGTTCTAGTTTACTCTACAGTCAAAAAGGGCAACAATTCAACGTGAAGGTAGCAGACTTGAGTTCTAGTCCACTCTACTGTCAAAAAAGGGCAACAATTCATCGTGAAAGTACGAGAGTTCAGTTCTAGTCCACATTACAGCCAAAGAAGAGCCACAAATCACCGTGAAAAAGTGCAGGTAGTTCTATTCAACTAGATGCTGGCGAAGAATTGCAAAACTTCATCGTGAAAGAAGAAGAGGAAGTTCTAGACAACTCTACAAGCGAAGAACGGCAACAATTCATGCTGAAGATAGCATGGTCAAGTTCTAGTTCCTTCTACAGTCAAAAAAGGGCAACAATTCATCGTGAAGGTAGCAGACTTCAGTTCTAGTCCATTATACAGGCAAAAAGAGCAACAATTCGTCGGGAAAGTACCAGAGTTCTGTTATAGTCCACTTTACAGCCTAAGAAGAGCCACAATTCACCGTGAAAGAAGTGCAGACAGTTCTAGTCAACTAGATGTTGGCGAAGAATTGCAAAACTTCATCGTGAAAGAAGCAGAGGAAGTTGTTGTCAACTGTACAAGCGAAGAACGGCAACAATTCATGCTGAACGTAGCAGAGTCTAGTTCAAGTCCACTCTACAGTCAAAAAAGGGCAACAATTTATCGTGAAAGTAGCAGACTTGAGTTCTAGTTCACTCAACAGGCAAAAAAGAGCAACAATTATCGTGAAAGTAACAGAGTTCAGTTCTAGTCCACTTAACAGCCAAACAAGGGCAACAATTCACCGTGAAAAAAGCGCAGCTAGTACTAGTCAACTGGATGCTGGCCAAGAATAGCAATATTTCATTGTGAAAGAAACAGAGTTAAGTTCTAGTCCACTCTACAGTCAAAAAAGGGCAACAATCCATCGTGAAGGTAACAGAGTTCAGTTCTACTCCACTTTAAAGCAAAAGAAGGGCCACAATTTATCGTTAAAAAAACGCAGTTAGTTCTAGTGAACTGGATGCTGGCCAAGAATTGCAGCATTTTATTCGGAAAGAAGCAGAGAAAGTTCTTGTCAACTCTACGGAGAAAGAAGCGCAACAATTCATGGTGAAGGAAGCAGAGTTTAGTTCTGGTTTACTCTACAGTCAAAAAGGGCAAGAATTCAACGTGAAGGTAGCAGACGAGTTATAGTCCACTCTACTGTCAAAAAATGGCAACAATTCATCGTGAAAGTACCAGAGTTCAGTTCTAGTCCACTTTACAGCCAAACAAGGGCCACAATTCACCGTGGAAAAAGCGCAGGTAGTTCTAATCAACTAGATTCTGGCGAAGAATTGCAAAACTTCACCGTGAAAGAAGCAGAGGAAGTTGTCGTCATCTGTACAAGCGAAGAACGGCAACAATTCACGGTCAAGGGACCAGAATTTAGTTCTAGTCCATTCTACAGTCAAAAAAGGGCAACAATTCATCGTGAACGTAGGAGACTTCAGTTCTAGTCCATTATACAGGCAAAACGAGCAACAATTCGTCGAGAAAGTACCAGACTTCAGTTATAGTCCACTTTACAGCAAAAGAAGAGCCACAATTCACCGTGAAAAAAGCGCAGGTACTCCTAGTCAACTAGATTCTTACGAAGAATTGCAAAACTTCATCGTGAAAGAAGCAGAGGAAGTTGTTGTCAACTGTACAAGCGAAGAACGGCAACAATTCATGCTGAAGGTAGCAGAGTGTAGTTCTAGGCCACTCTACAGTCAAAAAAGGGCCACAATTTATCGTGAAAGTAGCAGACTTGAGTTCTAGTTCACTCAACAGGCAAAAACGAGCAACAATTATCGTGAAAGTAACAGAGTTCAGTTCTAGTCCACTTAACAGCCAAACAAGGGCCACAATTCACCGTGAAAAAAGCGCAGCTTGTTCTAGTCAACTGGATGCTGGCCAAGAATAGCAATATTTAATTGTGAAAGAAACAGAGTCAAGTTCTAGTCCACTCTACAGTCAAAAAAGGGCAACAATCCATCGTGAAAGTAACAGAGTTCAGCTCTAGTCTACTTTACAGCCAAAGAAGGACCACAATTCACCGTGAAAAAAGCGCAGGGAGTTCTAGTCAACTAGATGCTGGCAAAGAATTGCAAAACTTCATCGTGAAAGAAGCAGAGGAAGTTGTAGTCATCTGTACAAGCGAAGAACGGCAACATTTCAAGGTCAAGGGAGCAGAATTTAGTTCTAGTCCATTCTACAGTCAAAAAATGGCAACAATGCATCGTCAAGTAACCAGACTTCAGTTCTCGTCCACACTATAGGCAAATAAGGGCAACAATTCATCATGAAAGTATCAGAGCTCAGTTCTACTCCACTTTACAGCAAAAGAAGGGCCACAATTCATCGTTAAATAAAGCAGCTAGTTCTAGTGAACTGGATGCTGGCCAAGAATTGCAACATTTCATTGGGAGAGAAGCAGAGGAAGTTCTTGTCAACTCTACGGAGAAAGAAGCGCAACAATTCATGGTGAAGGAAGCAGAGTTTAGTTCTAGTTTACTCTACAGTCAAAAAGGGCAACAATTCAACGTGAAGGTAGCAGACTTGAGTTCTAGTCCACTCTACTGTCAAAAAAGGGCAACAATTCATCGTGAAAGTACGAGAGTTCAGTTCTAGTCCACATTACAGCCAAAGAAGAGCCACAAATCACCGTGAAAAAGTGCAGGTAGTTCTATTCAACTAGATGCTGGCGAAGAATTGCAAAACTTCATCGTGAAAGAAGCAGAGGAAGTTCTAGACAACTCTACAAGCGAAGAACGGCAACAATTCATGCTGAAGATAGCATGGTCAAGTTCTAGTTCCTTCTACAGTCAAAAAAGGGCAACAATTCATCGTGAAGGTAGCAGACTTCAGTTCTAGTCCATTATACAGGCAAAAAGAGCAACAATTCGTCGGGAAAGTACCAGAGTTCTGTTATAGTCCACTTTACAGCCTAAGAAGAGCCACAATTCACCGTGAAAGAAGTGCAGGCAGTTCTAGTCAACTAGATGTTGGCGAAGAATTGCAAAACTTCATCGTGAAAGAAGCAGAGGAAGTTGTTGTCAACTGTACAAGCGAAGAACGGCAACAATTCATGCTGAACGTAGCAGAGTCTAGTTCAAGTCCACTCTACAGTCAAAAAAGGGCAACAATTTATCGTGAAAGTAGCAGACTTGAGTTCTAGTTCACTCAACAGGCAAAAAAGAGCAACAATTATCGTGAAAGTAACAGAGTTCAGTTCTAGTCCACTTAACAGCCAAACAAGGGCAACAATTCACCGTGAAAAAAGCGCAGCTAGTACTAGTCAACTGGATGCTGGCCAAGAATAGCAATATTTCATTGTGAAAGAAACAGAGTTAAGTTCTAGTCCACTCTACAGTCAAAAAAGGGCAACAATCCATCGTGAAGGTAACAGAGTTCAGTTCTACTCCACTTTAAAGCAAAAGAAGGGCCACAATTTATCGTTAAAAAAACGCAGTTAGTTCTAGTGAACTGGATGCTGGCCAAGAATTGCAGCATTTTATTCGGAAAGAAGCAGAGAAAGTTCTTGTCAACTCTACGGAGAAAGAAGCGCAACAATTCATGGTGAAGGAAGCAGAGTTTAGTTCTAGTTTACTCTACAGTCAAAAAGGGCAAGAATTCAACGTGAAGGTAGCAGACGAGTTATAGTCCACTCTACTGTCAAAAAAGGGCAACAATTCATCGTGAAAGTACCAGAGTTCAGTTCTAGTCTACATTACAGCCAAAGAAGAGCCACAAATCAACTTGAAAAAAGTGCAGGTAGTTCTAGTCAACTAGATGCTGGCGAAGAATTGCAAAACTTCATCGTGAAAGAAGCAGAGTTAAGTTGTAGTCCACTGAACAGTAAAAAAAGAGCAACAATTCAACGTGAAGGTAGCAGACTTGAGTTCTAGTCCACTCTACAGGCGAAAAAGGGTAACAATCCATTGTGAAAGTACCAGAGTTCAGTTCTAGTCCACTTTACAGCCAAACAAGGGCCACAATTCACCGTGGAAAAAGCGCAGGTAGTTCTAATCAACTAGATTCTGGCGAAGAATTGCAAAACTTCACCGTGAAAGAAGCAGAGGAAGTTGTCGTCATCTGTACAAACGAAGAACGGCAACAATTCACGGTCAAGGGACCAGAATTTAGTTCTAGTCCATTCTACAGTCAAAAAAGGGCAACAATTCATCGTGAACGTAGGAGACTTCAGTTCTAGTCCATTATACAGGCAAAACGAGCAACAATTCGTCGAGAAAGTACCAGACTTCAGTTATAGTCCACTTTACAGCAAAAGAAGAGCCACAATTCACCGTGAAAAAAGCGCAGGTACTCCTAGTCAACTAGATTCTTACGAAGAATTGCAAAACTTCATCGTGAAAGAAGCAGAGGAAGTTGTTGTCAACTGTACAAGCGAAGAACGGCAACAATTCATGCTGAAGGTAGCAGAGTGTAGTTCTAGGCCACTCTACAGTCAAAAAAGGGCCACAATTTATCGTGAAAGTAGCAGACTTGAGTTCTAGTTCACTCAACAGGCAAAAACGAGCAACAATTATCGTGAAAGTAACAGAGTTCAGTTCTAGTCCACTTAACAGCCAAACAAGGGCCACAATTCACCGTGAAAAAAGCGCAGCTTGTTCTAGTCAACTGGATGCTGGCCAAGAATAGCAATATTTAATTGTGAAAGAAACAGAGTTAAGTTCTAGTCCACTCTACAGTCAAAAAAGGGCAACAATCCATCGTGAAAGTAACAGAGTTCAGCTCTAGTCTACTTTACAGCCAAAGAAGGGCCACAATTCACCGTGAAAAAAGCGCAGGGAGTTCTAGTCAACTAGATGCTGGCAAAGAATTGCAAAACTTCATCGTGAAAGAAGCAGAGGAAGTTCTAGACAACTCTACAAGCGAAGAACGGCAACAATTCATGCTGAAGATAGCATGGTCAAGTTCTAGTTCCTTCTACAGTCAAAAAAGGGCAACAATTCATCGTGAAGGTAGCAGACTTCAGTTCTAGTCCATTATACAGGCAAAAAGAGCAACAATTCGTCGGGAAAGTACCAGAGTTCTGTTATAGTCCACTTTACAGCCTAAGAAGAGCCACAATTCACCGTGAAAGAAGTGCAGGCAGTTCTAGTCAACTAGATGTTGGCGAAGAATTGCAAAACTTCATCGTGAAAGAAGCAGAGGAAGTTGTTGTCAACTGTACAAGCGAAGAACGGCAACAATTCATGCTGAACGTAGCAGAGTCTAGTTCAAGTCCACTCTACAGTCAAAAAAGGGCAACAATTTATCGTGAAAGTAGCAGACTTGAGTTCTAGTTCACTCAACAGGCAAAAAAGAGCAACAATTATCGTGAAAGTAACAGAGTTCAGTTCTAGTCCACTTAACAGCCAAACAAGGGCAACAATTCACCGTGAAAAAAGCGCAGCTAGTACTAGTCAACTGGATGCTGGCCAAGAATAGCAATATTTCATTGTGAAAGAAACAGAGTTAAGTTCTAGTCCACTCTACAGTCAAAAAAGGGCAACAATCCATCGTGAAGGTAACAGAGTTCAGTTCTACTCCACTTTAAAGCAAAAGAAGGGCCACAATTTATCGTTAAAAAAACGCAGTTAGTTCTAGTGAACTGGATGCTGGCCAAGAATTGCAGCATTTTATTCGGAAAGAAGCAGAGAAAGTTCTTGTCAACTCTACGGAGAAAGAAGCGCAACAATTCATGGTGAAGGAAGCAGAGTTTAGTTCTAGTTTACTCTACAGTCAAAAAGGGCAAGAATTCAACGTGAAGGTAGCAGACGAGTTATAGTCCACTCTACTGTCAAAAAAGGGCAACAATTCATCGTGAAAGTACCAGAGTTCAGTTCTAGTCTACATTACAGCCAAAGAAGAGCCACAAATCAACGTGAAAAAAGTGCAGGTAGTTCTAGTCAACTAGATGCTGGCGAAGAATTGCAAAACTTCATCGTGAAAGAAGCAGAGTTAAGTTGTAGTCCACTGAACAGTAAAAAAAGAGCAACAATTCAATGTGAAGGTAGCAGACTTGAGTTCTAGTCCACTCTACAGGCGAAAAAGGGTAACAATCCATTGTGAAAGTACCAGAGTTCAGTTCTAGTCCACTTTACAGCCAAACAAGGGCCACAATTCACCGTGGAAAAAGCGCAGGTAGTTCTAATCAACTAGATTCTGGCGAAGAATTGCAAAACTTCACCGTGAAAGAAGCAGAGGAAGTTGTCGTCATCTGTACAAACGAAGAACGGCAACAATTCACGGTCAAGGGACCAGAATTTAGTTCTAGTCCATTCTACAGTCAAAAAAGGGCAACAATTCATCGTGAACGTAGGAGACTTCAGTTCTAGTCCATTATACAGGCAAAACGAGCAACAATTCGTCGAGAAAGTACCAGACTTCAGTTATAGTCCACTTTACAGCAAAAGAAGAGCCACAATTCACCGTGAAAAAAGCGCAGGTACTCCTAGTCAACTAGATTCTTACGAAGAATTGCAAAACTTCATCGTGAAAGAAGCAGAGGAAGTTGTTGTCAACTGTACAAGCGAAGAACGGCAACAATTCATGCTGAAGGTAGCAGAGTGTAGTTCTAGGCCACTCTACAGTCAAAAAAGGGCCACAATTTATCGTGAAAGTAGCAGACTTGAGTTCTAGTTCACTCAACAGGCAAAAACGAGCAACAATTATCGTGAAAGTAACAGAGTTCAGTTCTAGTCCACTTAACAGCCAAACAAGGGCCACAATTCACCGTGAAAAAAGCGCAGCTTGTTCTAGTCAACTGGATGCTGGCCAAGAATAGCAATATTTAATTGTGAAAGAAACAGAGTTAAGTTCTAGTCCACTCTACAGTCAAAAAAGGGCAACAATCCATCGTGAAAGTAACAGAGTTCAGCTCTAGTCTACTTTACAGCCAAAGAAGGGCCACAATTCACCGTGAAAAAAGCGCAGGGAGTTCTAGTCAACTAGATGCTGGCAAAGAATTGCAAAACTTCATCGTGAAAGAAGCAGAGGAAGTTGTAGTCATCTGTACAAGCGAAGAACGGCAACATTTCAAGGTCAAGGGAGCAGAATTTAGTTCTAGTCCATTCTACAGTCAAAAAATGGCAACAATGCATCGTCAAGTAACCAGACTTCAGTTCTCGTCCACACTATAGGCAAATAAGGGCAACAATTCATCATGAAAGTATCAGAGCTCAGTTCTACTCCACTTTACAGCAAAAGAAGGGCCACAATTCATCGTTAAATAAAGCAGCTAGTTCTAGTGAACTGGATGCTGGCCAAGAATTGCAACATTTCATTGGGAAAGAAGCAGAGGAAGTTCTTGTCAACTCTACGGAGAAAGAAGTGCAACAATTCATGGTGAAGGAAGCAGAGTTTAGTTCTAGTTTACTCTACAGTCAAAAAGGGCAACAATTCAACGTGAAGGTAGCAGACTTGAGTTCTAGTCCACTCTACTGTCAAAAAAGGGCAACAATTCATCGTGAAAGTACCAGAGTTCAGTTCTAGTCCACATTACAGCCAAAGAAGAGCCACAAATCACCGTGAAAAAGTGCAGGTAGTTCTAGTCAACTAGATGCTGGCGAAGAATTGCAAAACTTCATCGTGAAAGAAGCAGAGGAAGTTCTAGACAACTCTACAAGCGAAGAACGGCAACAATTCATGCTGAAGATAGCATGGTCTAGTTCTAGTTCCTTCTACAGTCAAAAAGGGCAACAATTCATCGTGAAGGTAGCAGACTTCAGTTCTAGTCCATTATACAGGCAAAAAGAGCAACAATTCGTCGGGAAAGTACCAGATTTCAGCTCTAGTCTACTTTACAGCCAAAGAAGGGCCACAATTCACCGTGAAAAAAGCGCAGGTAGTTCTAGTCAACTAGATGCAGGCAAAGAATTGCAAAACTTCATCGTGAAAGAAGCAGAGGAAGTTGTAGTCATCTGTACAAGCGAAGAACGGCAACATTTCAAGGTCAAGGGAGCAGAATTTAGTTCTAGTCCATTCTACAGTCAAAAAAGGGCAACAATGCATCGCCAAGTAAGCAGACTTCAGTTCTCGTCCATACTACAGGCAAATAAGGGCAACAATTCATCATGAAGTACCAGAGCTCAGTTCTAGTCCACTTTACAGCCAAAGAAGGGCAACAATTCATCGTGAAAAGAGCGCAGCCATTGCTAGTCAACTGGATGTTGGACAAGAATTGCAACATTCTATCGTGAAAAAAGCAGAGTTAAGTTCTAGTCCACTCTACAGTCAAAAAAGGGCACCAATTCATCGTGAAAGTACCAGAGTTCACTTCTACTCCACTTTACAGCAAAAGAAGCGCCACAATTCATCGTTAAAAAAACGTAGGTAGTTCTAGTCAACTAGATGCTGGCGAAGAATTGCAAAACTTCATCGTGAAAGAAGCAGAGGAAGTTCTAGTCAACTCTACAAGCGAAGAACGGCAACAATTCATGCTGAAGGTAGGAGAGTCTAGTTCTAGTCCATTCTACGGTGAAAAATGGCAACAATGCATCGTCAAGTAAGCAGACTTCAGTTCTCGCCCACACTACAGGCAAATAAGGGCAACAATTCATCATGAAAGTATCAGAGCTCAGTTCTACTCCACTTTACAGCAAAAGAAGGGCCACAATTCATCGTTAAATAAAGCAGCTAGTTCTAGTGAACTGGATGTTGGCCAAGAATTGCAACATTTCATTGGGAGAGAAGCAGAGGAAGCTCTTGTCAACTCTACGGAGAAAGAAGCGCAACAATTCATGGTGAAGGAAGCAGAGTTTAGTTCTAGTTTACTCTACAGTCAAAAAGGGCAACAATTCAACGTGAAGGTAGCAGACTTGAGTTATAGTCCACTCTACTGTCAAAAAAGGGCAACAATTCATCGTGAAAGTACCAGAGTTCAGTTCTAGTCCACTTTACAGCCAAACAAGGGCCACAATTCACCGTGGAAAAAGCGCAGGTAGTTCTAATCAACTAGATTCTGGCGAAGAATTGCAAAACTTCACCGTGAAAGAAGCAGAGGAAGTTGTCGTCATCTGTACAAGCGAAGAACGGCAACAATTCACGGTCAAGGGACCAGAATTTAGTTCTAGTCCATTCTACAGTCAAAAAAGGGCAACAATTCATCGTGAACGTAGGAGACTTCAGTTCTAGTCCATTAGACAGGCAAAACGAGCAACAATTCGTCGAGAAAGTGCCAGACTTCAGTTATAGTCCACTTTACAGCAAAAGAAGAGCCACAATTCACCGTGAAAAAAGCGCAGGTACTCCTAGTCAACTAGATTCTTACGAAGAATTGCAAAACTTCATCGTGAAAGAAGCAGAGGAAGTTGTTGTCAACTGTACAAGCGAAGAACGGCAACAATTCATGCTGAAGGTAGCAGAGTGTAGTTCTAGGCCACTCTACAGTCAAAAAAGGGCCACAATTTATCGTGAAAGTAGCAGACTTGAGTTCTAGTTCACTCAACAGGCAAAAACGAGCAACAATTATCGTGAAAGTAACAGAGTTCAGTTCTAGTCCACTTAACAGCCAAACAAGGGCCACAATTCACCGTGAAAAAAGCGCAGCTTGTTCTAGTCAACTGGATGCTGGCCAAGAATAGCAATATTTAATTGTGAAAGAAACAGAGTTAAGTTCTAGTCCACTCTACAGTCAAAAAAGGGCAACAATCCATCGTGAAAGTAACAGAGTTCAGCTCTAGTCTACTTTACAGCCAAAGAAGGACCACAATTCACCGTGAAAAAAGCGCAGGGAGTTCTAGTCAACTAGATGCTGGCAAAGAATTGCAAAACTTCATCGTGAAAGAAGCAGAGGAAGTTGTAGTCATCTGTACAAGCGAAGAACGGCAACATTTCAAGGTCAAGGGAGCAGAATTTAGTTCTAGTCCATTCTACAGTCAAAAAATGGCAACAATGCATCGTCAAGTAACCAGACTTCAGTTCTCGTCCACACTATAGGCAAATAAGGGCAACAATTCATCATGAAAGTATCAGAG
>NW_023605661.1:0-19999 GCF_013339745.2 Dermacentor silvarum
CCACAACATGGTTCATTGCCTGCATTGTGCCGACCTAGCGCACATCAAATAATTATTGGCAGGTCACTGTAGCTGCTTGCAAAGCACGATGCGCCGCGGTGGACGACGATGCTCAGCAGTGCGCAGTGTTTTCCAACGACAACGTATCGCAGCTGACATTTAAGATGGCTGCTTTGTCATCAGTGATGTATCGGAGTCACAGTGTCGCAAGCGCGGTCAGCGGTCAGCGCAAACACACCCAGTGCGATGTCATTTCTTATCACAAGCACGGCACACTAAACAATTGCAACACTTCCTGCGTTCGAACTCTAATATCCTAACTGCACACAAGAGCCCTCACCCGCCAAAATGCGATTGCTGTGCTGTCGTTACGATATCCATCTGCGATCGCTGTTAGCTCAGCAGCAGAGGCATTCGGCAAGCACATTATAGTGAACAACACAAAATCCTGTGTTCATGGCACGGAGGCACCTTCACGTTGTTAGCCACATCGTGCACTAGCAGATGACAAGCGTGAATTGTGTCGCTGGATGGCACGCTCTTTACGCAATGCATCGCGGAGACATAGCGCAGCAGTAAACTGGTAAATTTTACTGTTCTGCGTCACTACGGACCCTAGAATACCGCACAGCAATTTTGCAGCGACAGCCGTGGCCCCGTCTCTATGGTTTGAGTGTCGTTTCAGTTGGATAAGTGGCGCCTTACAGCCCGCCTCAGTGAAAGCACCTGCGGGAACAGCCATGCACAGCGCTGCGTTGCCATTCCCCTAATAGACAGAGAATGGACAGATCATTGTCCAGGACGACTTTATGCGTCTGATCACATCGGATTTTATCAAGAATCGCACTGCAGCGCCCTTGGCGACTGCTCCCGTATGAACTCCCTCGTGCGCGCGCACCCTCTAGAATGTACCGCTTATAAGCTTTCGCCTCACTTCCCACTCGCGGCAAAAAAGTGCACAATTTAATACTTAACTCGATGTCCGTTTGTCATCACAAATTTATAGCATTCAAAACGAAAAACAGATAGGTAAGAATGAAATGTTTCTTATTTTATTTGTTGAATTTCAATGTATTCGATTGAGGGAAAGTCTAGGTGCAAGAATGCACCGCGTGTGCCCAGTTCACATTCGACGGAGGATAGAAAGATAACGCTCGAAAGAGGAGGCACGCCCTTGACGCGCCTGAGAAAGGCGTGGCAAGCGGCTCACGGCAAGTGTGCAGATAGACAGGGACGGTCACGGTATTGCTAAATTGCGATAATACGTTGATAACAATACGCGGCGCTGCGTGGTTTTTTGCGCAGTCCTCTGTGCTTGAAGCGCGGAAGCACTGTGCTGCGCAGGGTGCGCTCATGTTGTCATACGCGGCTTTATCTCGACATTTATTTTGCCTGCTGTCATTGCAAGTTCCTTGCTATCTCCGTTCACTGACTGCCATCGAACAAACTCGGGTAAAACTCGTGCGAACGAGAAACTCGGCGCATCCTGCATAGCACCCCTGTATTGAAATATTTGCTCACCACACTCAATGAACGTTGCCAGTCCTGAGCTTCACAATCAAATTACTGCATGCATGGGTGTGTAACTCTTCAACAGAGAATGGTGGTAGCCTGAGACCGCACAGATACACAGCAAAACAAAAGGTCGAAAAGATGGACACGGACGACGCGTTATTTCCAAGAAAGTTTTTTAGGTGACACCTTATAACTGCTTTGCAAGTGCAATGACCCTGAAGTTATCTTGCTTGAGTGTAGAAGGCTAAATTGTCAAAATATACTTTTGAAATCATCGATACAAGTCTCTGCGTCTCTGCTGAGTGATCAAATTTCAATATTGGTACGGCATGCGTGCATGTTTAGTTTAAAGGGCCCCTAAACCACCTAAGATATTCGAAAGGGAAAACAGCGCGAAAAAACACAAGAAGACAAGAAGGCGGACACACACCTGCGCTGTGTGTCCCCTTCTTGTCTTCTCGTCGTCTTTTTTCGCGCTGTTTTCCCTTTCGAGTTTGTACCGACTAGCCCAAGCCCTACGATCTGGCACACCTAAGATATATTTTGAACATTAAAGTAAACACACGCATCGAGTTCAGAATGCCGTCACGATCAACGATGCCAAACGCTGCAGCACTACGTGCCGCAGGCGTGCCACAAAAAAAAAAAAAAAAAAAAAAAAAAAAAAATGCCATCCTCCGCTCCTGACCTTTCCGGTATCCCCAGCGGTCGTCACAATGTCAGCAGGGTGAATCTGGTGATGTCAGCGGCGATTACGATACCCATTGGTCGAACAAGAACCTAGGACTTCCGGTTTGTCTACTAGCAGGTACGCGCGCTCCCTGCTTTCCTCGTCATGTTGCTCGCTTGTGCGCCCATGCGAATCGGTAATTATACAGCCCGCAACGCAAGTACCAAATCGCTCGCGTTCCGACACAGTTGTGCTTAGCGGTCTCATTAGCTGCGCGAACAGAGTGCGACAGTGTTGGCCTTTCCAGACGTGCGCGCAACACAGGGTCTAAAGCGGCACGCTTCGCATGAACACGGGCCGGCACCGCAGCAACAGCGGGTAGCCGAGAAGCGCTGAGTCCACGTCTCTTTTACCGGCACGGTAACTCCCCGCATGCCGTTTGGCATTCCCGGGCCGCCGTTAGACGGCGGTTCTCCTCGCGAACGGCGAGATGTCCTTGCCGTAGACAAGATGAGACTGGGACCCATTTGTGCGGTAGCCTCACCGCCACCGCCGCCGATTGCTCGACGGCGCCGATATCGTCGCTATTCCTTTTGCGGTTCACTTCAAAGCTAAAACGAACTGCCCTCGGAATGAATTACCGATGCTCACAAGCCGCAATATTTTCTTACCCTTGTTATCGTTCGCAATAATTGTACACAAGGAAGAAAAGGCGCTTATATTAGCGGCGCCGTCGGCTGCGATGCGAGCACAGCCAAGCCGGTCGTCTCCCGTCGGTAGCCATGCACTGCAGCTGAGCTCGTCAAGTATGGGAGCTCTCGTTCATGTTTAACGTTTGACAGTGGATATCGTTCTTCATAAATGTACAATTTAAGCATCACTTCATCTAGGGAAAATTATTTGCGTGGAACAGAAGCTGCAGCCGGAGTTTTCGTCACTGGTGGCGGAGGCACGCAGCTTCACAGTCGTCAATTGGCACGTTGATCGTGCTGCGGGCGGTACGTCTGCCGAACTGACATCTACTTTGGACACCTCTCGTGCGGCAGACGTTGTACGGCACTGGAGGCCGGTTCGCCGTCGGTATATGTGCCGCTAGCGTGGACGTGCCTGAACCGGAAGTAGGCAGTGTTTTGAAAAGCGCGTTGGCGATGACGTATGTCACGTGACATTTGGAGAAGCACTAGACGAGGAGGGGAGACCAGCCGGCGAGGAGAATAGCGAAGGAAAGAGCGAAACGAGCGAGGGCCGTTTTTCGATCATCAAACGCGTGTAACTCCGCTATTACGGCACCATTTCGTAAACTTCTCGCGGCTATGTGTTCGTTGTAGACTCGTGCATAACTGCAACACCACAACTAAATTTCGACCTCTGGGTGGTTTAGGGGCCCTTTAAACACAGGGTAATAGTAGTAGTAGAAGATAAACTTTATTACAAAGATAGAGTTTTGGGTTGCCCCGAAAGGCATCGCTAATGGTCGGGGCCCCTAGTACAGGGCTCCGCTGGCTCTTGCCAGCTTCTATTCTCTGGATGAGCTTGAACTGGTCGTCGAGAGCCGAGTGGACAGCAGTGCCTCCCATTGCTCCCTCGTGGTGTTCGTGTCGTGGTGTTCTATGTTGTGTAGCGTGCACTCCACGTAATGGTATAGGGTTGGTGTGGCCCGGCACCACGGGCATTTGTCCCTGTAGGCTGTGGGGTGCATGCGATGTAATATGTGTAGGTTCATGTGTGTGCCTGTCTGCCTACGCCAGGCAGCGGCATCCTCTGTCTTTAGTTTTCGATGGGGTGGGGGATATCGCCAGCGACTCCCTCTGTGGTAGTTTAGGATTGCTGAATACTCGTGGACAACTGCGTCAGGGTCATATGCAGTCGGCGTGATGACTGCTCGGTGATGTACAAATTCTCGAGCTGCCCTATCGGCATACAGGTTACTCGTGATGCCAGCGTGGCCCGGTATCGAGATGATGGTTTGGGTGCTGATGTTGTCAGTGTCCTCCTTTAGTATTTGGGCTAGGACTTGTGCCGCAGGTCTTGCGATTCTTCCCTGTAGGAAGTTGCGGCAGGCCTGCTGGGAATCCGTGAGGATCGTTAGTGGTTTGTTGGCGTGTTGGCCTTCGCGGATGGCTAACGCGATGGCCAGCTCTTCGGCCTCCGTAATCATGCAGGGGCGGGTCGATGCACTGGAGGTGACGTGGCCACGGCGGTCGCAGACCACTGCCACCAGCCCTTATTCTTCGTTCCGTACATAGCGGCGTCCGTAAAGCGGGCCGTGGTAAGGAACCTGAATGTTTTCTCTATGTACTGGGCCCTCGCTGTCCTCCTTCCGGAGTGTAGGTTAGGGTCCATGTTGAGTGGTATTGGGGCAATGTGAAACCTGTCCTGGACGTGACGAGGTATCGTGCAGGTTTCTTGGGTTCGTATTGTTGTGGCTTTGAAGCCCAAGGTTTGTAGGACTTGCTGGCCCGTGTGAGTCCGCGCACGTCTCGTTGTTGTGAGACGTGAAGGGCTTCTTTGAGTTCGCTGAGGGTGTTGTGTAACCCCAGCGTCAATAATTTCTCAGTCGATGTACTCATCGGCAGGCGGAGAGCGGTCTTGAAAGCCATCCTCATGAGCGTGTCGGCCTGTTTGGTCTCGGATTGTGTGAGATGGTAGTAGGGCAGGCTGTATGTGATTCTGTCACCACAAGGCTTTTTACTAGTCTGAGGGTTGTCCCCTTCTTCATGCGTCTATTCTTGGATGTTCACGGATATCATGTGTGATATCGCCTTGACACTGGTTTTGAGGAGCGTAACGGTGTGGGTAGCACGCTGGTTAGAGTGCAGCCACATGCCCAGCACTCTGAGCAATGCCTTCTCTGGTATGAGGCCCCCATTGAGGTGTACCTAGATTTTTTCGTGTTGGGTCTGTGGGAACTGTGTGTTACCCCGGCAAAGATTCTCGCAGTCAAATAAGTACCCTTAAATAAGGCTTCAATGCCCTGTAAAAATATATATCTGAGGTTTTACGCATCGAAACCACGGTATGACTGTGAGGCACGCTGCAGTGGGGGACTCCGGATTAACGTCGACCCCCTGGGGTTCTGTAACGTGCACCCAATGCACGGAAGATGACCGTTTTTGCATTTCGCCCGCATCGAAATGCGGCCGCCGCGGCCTGAATTTGATTTCGAGCCCTCGCGTTTAGCAGCGCAATGCCAAAGCCACTAGGCCACCACGGGGTCAATGCACTGAGACAAATTCACTTTTATGTTAACTTGACGTGGTATGTTCTACACCCACAAATACAAGTCTACTTTTCAAAACGTCTACATTTTGCGCGATTGCAAACCTCGAGTCGCTTTGGAAATGCATCGATGGCGGCTCGAATGTAGCCAATGCCGAGTTCAATCCAAGCTTTCACTAACTGCCCGATGAAGAGCAGCGAAATGACGGTGAGGAGTGGAGCAGACTGTGCTTTTTAATACAGACCAGACTGGATAGTCAAGCGGGTATAGAGTCGGGCTGTTTGGTTGCCATTCTGATGTGGAAATCAAATCAAGGAAGTTCTTCGTGCACCATTGTTGCATGACCTTCACCTAGTGAGCCGGAGCGGATTCCTTCTTCAACGTCCTCTGACAATTTCTGAAGTGTTATTCGGCCGAAGGCATGGCCATCTTTTTCAGGACATTTACCAGATGGCAGGCGCTGCTCAATTTGGCTCCCTGTTCCAAGAAAACCAGCCAGGTCTTTCCATCACAAGTGATTGCCCCGAAAACCATCACTGATTGAGGCTGAGAAACTGAAGAGACAATTTTTCCACTGACGCTTACTGCTTTTGAGACCTCCTGTCAATGCTCCGTCGTTTGGTGGTTTGATGACTCTTGATAGTGAACACTGCCTCGTCTGCGAAGAGAATGCTGCGTTAGCGTACAGTGCTGCCGAAGCGTTTGAGCAGATCCTTGCATCTTAGGACTCTGGTCTCTTTCGTGTGCTCTTTGAATCTATAGAACCTTTCTGAACCTTGTACTTGGGCAGATTCTCTTTCACAATTCTTCGGGCAGAAGGGTCAGAAATTCCTTCGTTTCGAGCAATTTTAGGTTTTTACAATTGATTTCTGGAGAGTGTGGTAAATCGGCTATGGCAGCCGTATTTCAACAGGGGCGAATTGCGAAAACGCCCGTGTACTTAGATTTAGGTGCACGTTAATGAACTCCAGGTGGTCCAAATTACTCTGGAGTCTCCCATACTGCGTGCGTCTTAATCAGTTCGTCGTTCTGGCACGTAAAACCCCACAATTTAATTTTTTAGAGTGCGGGAAATCTTGGCTCATTCACCCTGTGCTCAAGCTTCTGTTAAGACAATTGATATGATGGAACCGAGACGCATTTTTCACCAATTCTGGCTTTCCCTGCTGGTTCCGTTATCTTGCGCATTGTTTGATTACTGTTATTTATTGCTTTACAATGCACAACAACAAACCTTCCGCACTTCACTAAAATGTGTGCTTAGACACTATATGTCCAAAATAGTACATCTCGTCTCACGTTTTCGGTGACCTTTGCGTTTAGAGCGTTCTTTGACAGGGCCGGCGAGACGCTCCTTAGCCTCTTAAGTTTATAAAATGGTCGTCGCAAGACTGAAGCAGAAACAAATTGTGCTCTTTGTTGTTTATGTGTATATGTGTTTGCAGGCCCACTTCAGGAGTTTGCAGCGTTCTTCATGCAGGCTGGGCTAAAAAATCACTGAAAAACAGATAAGTTTGGAAAATTCTATAGATTATTACAAAATATGGCTCTTAAACGCGCTTTAATTATGCGCGATGACTGTGCTTAGGGACGGTTTATGGCAATCAGGGGCGAGGTTTTGCCACGATCCACTGAATTGAGAATTATTGTCACGCTTTGTCATTGGACTGAATACTGTTACGCTGCCGTTAACACCGGGATCGCTGACTAACGATCACGGACAAGAAAACCACGCGAAACCACGCGAAATGGGATCGATAGTTAAATAGGGCTCATGGTAGCAATGTCTTTTTTTTTACTGAAGCCTCATTGCAGTACACTATTCACCACTACAAGATTTTTTTTGTGACCTGGCTGGTCGCTTCGGCTTTTAGTTATCGTTTTGAGGCGGCAGACTGCGCTTCTATCAATGTGTCACATCTCATGTATCGTGTAGATGTTTGATTACACTGGAATTCAAAATTGCAACTTTGATAGCAGATTTTGTTCGTGGGAGGGTCTCCAACATAGCGGGACCACGTTACCATGCCTCATATTGAATTTCAGTGCCATGAGTCTCGAACCCTACTTCAAGGATGTGGCTCTTATCATTCTTTAGCAGCAGCGTTTTTTTTCGTTTCTACACCTGATTTGCTCCGTGGCAGCGCAGACATTAAAACGCTCTGCTATGTGACATCCGCCCTCACCTTATTTCTAAGTATCACGAATAAACTTATAAACTACAAACAAAGGAGGCGTCATTATTATCACCTCGTCAGGAGTACCTCGCAAATACATACCGGCAGACCGACTTACTGACCAAAGGCACCACGTTCAAAGTTAAGATGCCTCCTGTTCTGAATACTCTCTTTGTTCTGTCTTCACTCAGTCGCTTCTTCAGTGTTTAATAGAGAGAATGAGAAATAAAAGAGAAAAAAATTAAATTATAGGGTTTTACGTGCCAAAACCAGTTCTGATTATGAGGCACGCCGTAGTGGGGGACTCCGGAAATTTAGACCACCTGGGGTTCTTTAACGTGCACCTAAATCTAAGTACACGGGTGTTTTCGCATTTCGCCCCCATCGAAATGCGGCCGCCGTGGCCGGGATTCGATCCCGCGACCTCGTCCTCAGCCGCCCAACACCATAGCCACTGAGCAACCACGGCGGGTAGAAATAAAAGCGAGAAAGCAGGGATGTTAAAATGAAAAGTGCCGGGTTAGCTACCCTGTTTTGGGGGAAGAAAAAAATTGGAGTAAAAGAAACTCCTTAGCTAGAGGACAGGCTGTCAATGATAGCCTGTAATTTAATTGTCAAAGATAGTCAAGAACAACAGAGTAAAGCTATCGTGTCGCATGCAGGAGATGCATTGACTGATCTTACTTTTAGGAACTGTATGTGAATGTGCCCACAGATAAGGTCATAACCAAGCAGAAGCTGAACAAGAAAAGCATGCCCCTGTATACTATTCAGATACAATCAGACATCAGCTTGTTTTGAACCAGCTGTAAGCTATATGTGTTTGAGCAGACCTTCGCCGTCAAGACCATATGTGTGGCGACGGGTTGCATGTTCGCGGATTAAGTGTGAACGATAGGCGACTGAGAAATCCCACGTGTGACAGCATTTCTGGAATCCATCGCGGCTGCTGTCGCCGCTGGCACAACAGGAAAGCTTGTGCGTAAAGATGTCAGACATTCTAGGTGACGCTGTCGGGCCCTAGTGGTAAACCAAACAGGGTGAACTGTGCCAACAAGATAAGACACTCCCCTAGCACAGAGAGAACGGGTTTTGGCTTTAGTGTGTCTTGTTTTCCTTGTCTTTAAACGTGTGGATGTGAACGCTTGCCTTATCTTCCGTCTTCGTGCTTCCCTTAAGCTTGTTTTATATACCTTTGTGTGTCTCTCTATGTCTTGCTGTCTGGTGTCGCTCAGAAAAGATAACATAGCCTACTGCCCCCAGTTCAGCCAGGGGCTACAAAACGCCGTAATAAGTTTAGCGCAAACTCTCGTGATGATCCTAAAAGTTCGCGGACGCCTGCGGCTGCGCCCGCGGTGGGCGACTGCGGATGCAGTTAATCGAGTTTTGCGAACTATAGGGACCCTTCTTTTTTGCCTTCCTTTCAAGGATTGTAAAACAGAAAATAAAAGAGGGGCGCTTACAGCTTTCTTGTGTACGTTGAAGCTGAAAACTTTGTTGGAATGTACGCTTGTGGTGCGAGCAAGCATTTCTCAGTGTTTCTCGTTGCGCACGTATGAACATCTTTCGCTATAGCTAACTTATCGTCAGTACTACCCGTTTTTTATTTCATTTAGTTCATTGTTCAAACAATCACATAACTGTGGCTTAAACATAAAAGCTAGCAAGGATGCCTCGGCCACCAACTCATAAGAACAAAACATAATATAAAATGTATGCATACGTGTAACGCAAACTGAGTGGCTAGACATTAGGACGGAACTTTCTCAGGACGGAACTAACTAACCTAAAAACAACAATGTGGAGCGCCGTTACGTGAGACCGTGCCGTGTAATTCTTTACTCTTTCTTATATTTCCCGATTCTGCCTTTGTAACACTTTAGAATGGTACCTTCCTGTCTTTTGGTTTTTGTTTGCAAGTCGTTTTCTCGAATATTCACTTTATTGTTTTCTCTTCCTCGGTGCTTTGTGGGAATCTCAACCTCCCCGCACATTCCACGGAGTTACATGCTTAAGGCTGGAGGTGATGGTGAATGGATCATTGGGCAACTCACTGGATAACCATTAATATTACTAAAGCAGTTAACTTGACAGGACGAGTGGCTGGCAAACCGCGGCTTGGGATGATGGAGAATGTGATGATGACGAGTGTACGACGACTATGGCATGACGATGATTGCACGACTACGATCGTATGACAACGAATGTATGACGACGATGGAATGACAACCGTGTGGTGACAATCGGATGACGACGAGTATGTGAAGACAATAACGAAACGACGGCTGAACCGCAAAGTCTGAATGACGAGGATAGCATGAGGACGATGCGATGACGACGACAGCATGACTAGAGGTGACGAACAAAGCTGGAATTACGAGGATGCTACGACCACGATGACATCACGATCACAAGCACATGCCTAGTGGCCCTAGCTATTAGACAACTTGGCTCAGTGGGTCGGCGTGAAAGGCGTGACAATGACGGCATGAGGAGAGTAGATGAAAAAGCAGGAATGACGACAATGGAACGAGCGTGACGGCTTCACTACCACGAACACATACTTTGTAGCCCAACCGGGTAGACAACTTGGGTCCCTAGGTCCGCGTAAGAAGATTAGATAGATAGATAGAAAGATAGATAGATAGGCTGAGAACGCCTGAAGTAGACAAAGAATGCTAATTGTAATAAAACGTAAGTGAGTAGGTATATAACTCGCAAGAGCTGTAAGAATTATTTCATACGACGGAACATCGCAATACATCGCAACATCGCAATATATTTGCCCGAGAGTTCTGTACCATTTTCTTTGTGTATTTGATGAATTGATGCATTGCAGATCAATATTTTTCTGGTGCATGCCATGGAACCGGAGTCACTGCATACATGAAGTATATAATATGCACGAAATTGTGTGTTTTACATATAGAATATGTAAATCTATCTGTTATGAGTTTTGGTAAGTTTGTGAACAAGAGAAGCTTCAGCTTGGCTCCGGCTTCAGTCTGAAACTTGTCTTCTCCCGCAAAATGTTGATTACTGCACGTATCGGTCTTCCTGGCGTTACTTCGTCTTGTATGGTGAATTATGGTTTCATGACATGTTACTGTAGAACTATAATTTTCCAACTTCACATCCACCGTGCAGGCGCGCACAATGGGCTTTGCCGAAGGACTCGCCCAGCAATCTTCAGTTACACCTGTGTTAGGTCAGCCGTTGCCAACCTTATGTGAGAAATGTTTATTAAGTTCATCTCTTCCCCTAATCGTTTGCCACTATCGATTGTGTTTCCCTTCTCTCGGCATCCATTTTGTTATTGTGAAAGATTATCCCCAGCGGTTAACCAATCTACAAATTATGTGATGTGGCGAATTTAACTTCTTGCCTGAGCTTCGTCCCTTCACTTCCAGCAGCCCTGTTACTACGGAAAATTTCCTTACAAAAGAGCTGCCTAAATGCAAGAAAAACGCTGCGCGTTTGTGAGCAAATTCAGAACTTCACATGTCTTCGCGTGTGCACATGTTGTCCATTGGATGCAGACACATGGTCATTACCAACAACAATGACCTCGTAGACCGCAATTCTCACTCGTTCTCGCCACCTGTAGGCTCTCGTTTTTCCGTTCTCTCTGACTCCCACTCTGTTCTCATTACCCGAAAATCGATCATCTGGGGGACACGTGTGCGCTCAGTCCCCCGCGTTTATGCCACCCTTCCCCACAATCTTTCTAGGGTGGAGGAAGTCTCTGTCCGGAGACATCGGGACAGGGCATCCGTTCCATCAGTTGTACTTGGGGTCAACTGTATGGAGCGACATATATCGGTATATGACATCATGTAATCGAGAAATCTGCAGAGTACAACAACCTCTCTATGTGACTTTCATAGATAATGAAAAGACATTTGATTCAGTAGAGATACCAGCAGTCATAGAGGCATTGCGTAAAGGAGTACAGGAGGCATACGTGAATATCTTGGTAAATATCTCTACAAGGATCCACAGCTACCTTGGTTCTCCAAAAGAAAGGTAAAAAGTTACTTATTAAGAAAGGGGTCAGGCAAGGGACGCAATCTCTGCAATGCTATTCACTGCATGATTAAAAGAAACATTCAAGCTCGTAGACTGGGACGGCTTAGGAGTGAGGATCAACGGCGAATATCTCAGCAACCTTCGGTTTGAAGATACATCGCCCTGTTGAGCGACACTGGGGACGAATTACAACAAATGATTGAGGACCTTAACCGAAAAAGTGTAAGAGTGGGGTTGAAGATAATATGCAGAAGGCAAAGATAATGTTCACAGCCTGGTAAGAGAACAGAATTCAGGATTGCCAGTCAGCGTCTAGAGTCCGTACAGGGGTACGTTTATCTAGGTCAATTACTCACAGGGGACCTCATCATTAGAAGGAAATTTACAGAAGACTAGAAATACGTTGGAGTGCATACGGCAAGCATTGCCAAATCCTTACTGGGAGTTTACCGCTGTCGTTGAAAAAAAAGTGCACAATCATTGCATTCTACCGGTGTTAACATATAGGGCAGAACCATGGAGGTTAACAAAGTTCGACAACGCCCAGCGATCTCCAATTACCCCTGTTTTTAGCGAGCTGATTCCAATTGCCACCTGCAAATTCCTAATTTCATCACCCCACCTAGTTTTCTCCAGTCCTCGACTGCGCTTCCCTTCTCTTGGCACCCGTTCTGTAACTGTAATGGTCCACCGGTTATCTACCCTACGCATTACATGGCCTGCCCAGCTCCATTTTTTTCTCTTAATTTCAATTAGAATATCGGCTGCCCCCGTTTCCTCTCTGATCCACACCGCTCTCTTCCTGTCTCTTAACGTTACACCTAGCGTTTTCCGTTCAATCGCTCTTTGCGTGGTCCTTAACTTGTTCTCGAGCTTCTTTGTTAGCCTCCAAGTTTCGGCCCCAAGGGAAAGGAAGCGCAGTCGAGGACGGCAAACTAGGTGGAGTGGGGAAGTTAGGAAATTTGCGGGCGCAAGTTGGAATAAGCTAGCGCAAGACAGGGGTAATTGGAGATCACAGGGAGAGGCCTTTGTCCGGCAGTGGACATACATATAGGCTGATGATGATGACGATGATAGCACCAGCAGGATGCAATGATTGCACACTTTTCTTTTCAACGACAGTGGTAAGCTGCCAGTAAGAATTTGCAATGCCTGCCGTATGCACTCCAACCCATTTTTATTCTTCTATAAATTTCCTTCTCATAATTGCGAGTAGGTATAATAAGCCTGATTTCCTCCGGCCCAGCAAACTTGCTGGTCTATACCGAGAATTCTTTGTCAGAGGGTAAAACTGGTGGTCGCGGAAAGAAGCCCGTTCGCGCGTTTGGGAAATGCGGAGATTGATAATGCAAATGAAATTCCGCGGCATTGTGTGCAGTCATATTGGCCGAACTGGACGCTACGTCCGTAATAACGCAAAAGACTACGAGCTTTCAAAAAAAATCAGTGGCGATTTAGCGGTACATGCCGGAGAAATGCGCGAGCATTACGTCGCACGTCTTTGGGGTCGCGAATTCTTTGATTAGTGTTGTTCAGGAGTTCACTCGACACACGTCCTGTCTATTCGAGAGCGAGTCGCCACTAGCAGCGTTCCGTCAGTCCGCAGTCCTGCAACTGGCAGTCTGCCGAGAAGGCCCTATCAGCGCCGACCGGTTCCAGGCCGATTTTTGTCGCCACTGCCGCCGCAGACCAATCAGAACGCGAGTCAGGCAGTCCCTCGACCGCCGCTGTCGTCGTTTCTACTTCTTGAAATGCCTCTTCTGCACTTAAATTAAAATTGAATTATTGGGTATTACTTGCCAAAACCACGATTTCATCATGAGGTACAAAGTAGTGGGGGGCTCTGGAATAATTTGGACCATCTGCGGTTCTTTAACGTAATGCATAGGCGAAAATGGGTTGGCGATTCCCCAAGGTAAGCGCTGAGGAAGAAGAAGCGATTAACGCAATAAAAGCATGCAAACTCGACGCACGCGATGAACGCATGCGGCGTGCGAGGACATCCGAGATACCGCGCGGGGCCTGTATGTTGGGGCATACTCAGCAGATGACGTTAGTAGTAAAATATCGAAAACTTTCGTCTTCAATAAAGTTTACTTTTTCCCTACTTTTTTGATTTTTAATTCAAAATGTAAATATTGGGACACAGATCCAGCCGATCAGCATCATTGTGGTAGGAGGACGGCAATTTAATGTTTCTGCTCGGTGTGTGGGGCCGAGAGGTGAAATGTGTGGGCTTTTTAGCGCTTGTGTTCGGTGTGAGGGGCCGAGAAGCGCGGGAGTGAGCGTGGCTGGTGCGCGTGGACGGTGCGCGTGCCGGGGGAGACGATCTCCGTGCCGGGGGAGACGATGCCCGTTCTGTCAGCCAAGCTGACAGAACGGGCAGCGCAGCGAGATGGAGCGGACCGAACGCCGGCCCACGTCCCGGAATCCGGGTCCTGTACTGCAAACCAGGCGCCGTCCCGGCTTCTACCATCGTCGCGGGTCCTGCTGAGCTGAGCCACGTCTCGGCTCGCACGACCGCTGCCGTGCTGCCGGGCTTGGGCTACGTCCCAGAGCTCTGGTCCTGTTCTCCAAACCGGGCGCCGCCCCTTCTACCGTCGTCACGGGTCCTGCTGAGCTGAGCCACGTCTCGGCTCGCACGACCGCTGCCGGGCTCGGGCTACGACCCAGGGCCCTGGTCCTGTTCTTCAAACCGGGCGTCGTCCTGGTTTTCACCCCACTGCTGTGCTGGGCTTCGACCTGGCTTTCAACCCAGCTCTCTGCTTCCGAGCTCGGGCTACGACCCAGAGTCAACGCTCCGGAACCGGGCTACGTCCTGGAACCACCCTGAACTTCAACCACCGCCCGTACTCACCGCCGTCAGAGCCGAGTCCGCCGAAGCCATCGCCACGAGGCCGGAACTCCTGATTAGCATTGTGAGTGCTAAGCGTGATAGTTAAGCTAGCTTATCTGTATAGTTATGTGTTCCCGTATTCGTTCCCATGTGCCGTTTCGTGTCATAAAGACGTCTCTTTGTGTCTCTAGGGTGCCTTCTTGTGCGTCTGGCTGACCTGCGCCCACACAGTTGCCCACAATTTTGGCTGAGCTTGCCAGGATCGGCGTTAACATCTTGCCGACAGCTAGACGCATGGGAGTAACCGTGGATATTGAGAGACTGTACGCGATCGGCAAAGGACATGGGCCTTATCTGGTGCGCTCTTCCACGAGTGGATTGCAACGCGGAACGCGTGACAGAAGGGAAACTTCGCCCGCAAGCTCGTGACGATCAGCGCTGCGATACTGTGAGCTAGAGAGAGAACGGCTACAAGGTCGAGGATACGCGGTTTTACTGCTGAAGCTCAAGCTTCAAGAACATACTAACCAGTTTGAACGTGCGAGATAGTGGACTACCGGTGAGCAACCTCAAATCAATTGAGGAAGAAAGGATACGCTGTCGAGGCTATTCGATTCGCGGAACTTGCTGCAGCTAAGCAAGATTACGAAGAGAGGAAGCATCTCCAAGAGAAAGAACTCAAGATACCGCGAGAAGAGCTGCATGCATTGAAAATGAAAGAGAGTAAGGCTGAGACCAAGATGGAGAGTAGGCGCGTTTTCGTGGCAGAACTGCACGACATGAGAAAGATGCCAGAAGAAGTTGGCAGATTCGATAGCGCCCGTGACGGCGTAGAGAAGCTCACCACTGAGGAGCCCTTGATGCAGAGGGAACAGGTGAAGAGGATGGCTGACATCCCAATAGAGGTTTGCGTAAACAAGGAGCAGAGCACAGCAGAGAAAGAGGTAGCTTCACCTCAGAACGACACTGAGTCAGTCATTGAAAATGATACCAGGGATCGCCACGCACCAGACATAATGAGGCATTTAGATTCCGAGAAACAGAGCAACGAGAAAGCCGGTAGATACCCAAATCTCCCCAGACATAAGGCAAAATGTAAGGGTTTTGGAAGACTGTGTACAGGTGGTTGAAAGCAAGACGGCGTAAGAAAACGCGTTTGCTGAATAAGACGTGCTGTTCAATGAGGCAGAAAATGAATCGGTGTTTAACCAGGGCCATTCAGAGTGGTACAGGAAATCCATAGACGTAGGAGCGCGAAGGAGGCAGAAAGAAAGTAGACAAGCATTAGAGTTCCGAAAAAGGCGCAACAAAATAGTGCATATGCAATGGGTAGGATAAAAAGGAATAATATTTAGGAATGCCCTCGGACCATTGAATTGTCAGTTACAAATGTGTGTTGTAAACAAGTGTTACCTGTAGAGTGTTTGGGACAATGAACTAGCGAACATTTCTAACAGTTGAGTGCAGTGCATTATGTGGTGTGAAGTGAAATTACCGGACCACAAGAAAGAACTCACGGACGAACGGACGAATTAACTCCGCACTCTGTGTTGTGTGTTACGCATATTTAGTCGACGCGTCCTACCTCACCTCCGCGTCGTTCTTGAACAGGGGCGAAGTGTGGTAGGAGGACGGCAATTTAATGTTTCTGCTTGGTGTGCTGGGCCGAGAGGTGAAACGCCTGGGCTTTTTAGTGCTTGTGTTCGGCGTGCGGGGCCGAGAAGCGCGGGAGTGAGTGTGGCTGGTGCGCGTGGACGGTGCGTGTGCCGGGGGAGACGATCTGGAACGACGGGCAGCCAAGCTGACAGAACGGGCAGCGCAGCGAGATAGAGCAGACCGAACGCCGGTCCACGTCCCGGCATCCCGGTCCTGTACTGCAAACCGGGCGCCGCCCCGGCTTCTACCATCATCGCGGGTCCTGCTGAGCTGAGCCACGTCTCGGCTGGCACGACCGCTGCCGTGCTGCCGGGCTTGGGCTACGTCCCAGAGCCCTGGTCCTGTTCTTCAAACCGGGCGTCGTCCTGGTTTTCACCCCACTGCTGTGCTGGGCTTCGCCCTGGCTTTCAACCCAGTGCTCTGCTGCCGAGTTCGGGCTAGGACCCAGAGCCAACGCTCCGGAACCGGGCTACGTCCTGGAACCACCCTGAACTTCAACCAGCACCCGTACTCACCGCCGTCAGAGCCAAGTCCGTCGAGCCATCGTCACGAGGCCGCAACTCCTGATTAGCATTGTGAGTATTCGAGCGTGACAGTTACCCAGCTTATCTGCATAGTCTGTGTTCCCTTATTCGTTCCATGTGCCATTTCGTGTCATAAAGACGTCTCTTTGTGTCTCTGGGTGCGTTCTTGTGCGTCTGGGTGACCTGCGCCCACACAGTTGCCCACAATTTTTGCGAGCTTCCTACCACAATCATATTCTATGGGTTGCAGGAATAATCCTCCCCCAAGAAGTCTCCTGCGGCAAGCTCCCTCAGAGGAGGCGTGGGACTCCGTACTAAATTCTACTAACCCTCAAACCCGAGCTGGGCTGGCGTACTGGGAGGCGAAGGTCACGGCCAGCTGGACGCCACCCAGAGCCTCCTCCGCCTGATCTCGGCTCCCACCTTCTCCTCCTCCCCTTGTCTTCAATAAAGTGTATTTCCTCCTTCTTGTTTTGTGTTTATTTTGGTACCTCGAGAGTTCTGGCGGTGCGGTGAGCAAGCAATAGGCCTCTTCGATTATCCTGTTCCGGACTGTGCGCAAACCGTTTGGAGCTTAAAGTCTGACTAGACCTGACAGAAGGGCACGTCACAGTCACGTGATCCAGCTGTCGGGGACTGTCCGAGGTTTTGCTCGAAAGCACTATGGCCGTAATTCACTCTCCTGACTGCCGTCGTCTGTTCGTATCTAACCCCACTACTGGACGAATTCATCAGCGTGGCCTCCAGATGGTGCAGCTTGAACGCTGTCATTAAGCTAGGCTATTGCCAGCAAAATTTAAGCGGAATTCTCATATGAACAAGAGCAAAATCGCTATCGTACCACGTCGCTGTTCACACAGAAAGTGCCCGCCGATATCTTTAAAGCTAGTGAAACCGCCTATGAAAGGCCAGACGTGCGTCTCGGACAGAGTGCATGTACACAATCTAGTAATCCTGCTCGTAAAAAAGCGAGCGCTCGAACTTGGCAACAGAAAAGCTCAAAATATGTCAACAGCAATCGGCGAAGCTCCTATTGCCTGCCATCCCAGCTACCGGCGAGAAACAGCCACATATACAGTGGGATATGCTTCCTCGCAGACCAGCTTCGCTCACCTGAAGGCAGAAATCCACATGTTTACTACGCGTATAGTAATGAGCTTGACCGATTTTGCGAAACGCATAAAAAATGCACTGTTAACAAATTTTGCACCCTTTGGGGCTGATCTTGTCCCCTAAGAATAATCGTCATCTATCTTGCCCGCATTTCCTTTCTTTAACGCTGCGAGCCCGGTAGCATATATTGAAAATCTATAGAAGGCACAACGCCTTAGCAATCGCGGTGGAACGCCATTGGCTGAAACGCCGCCCGCGACGCTCGACGCCCTTTGCGACCGCTATGACGGAACGCCACGCACCTAACGCCTTTTACGCTAACCTAACATAAGCTAACCTATCGTAGGCGACATGCAAAGGCAGTAATCGTCACGGCTTCACATCAGAGCGTCACCGGGAGCGTTTCCGCCAATGGCGTTCCACCGTGGTTGCTAAGTCACCGTGGCTTCTAGATTTTCAATATACACAGCCCGGTACTTCCAGGTCACGAACGGCATGCGCGTTATCTTAGCATTCTCGACAGGAAAGTAGCGAGCGTGGAGTTTTCAAGAAAAGAATAACGCAAGCAAGACAGCTGTCAATTATTGCTGTGGCGCAAAATAAGCCCCAAAGGGTGCAAACTTTTTAAAGAATGAAAGCATGTGCGCCTGATCGTTGTGTGCTGGCCTCTTAAAAAACACGAACACTAATGCTGCAAAATTACATGGCTCACGAAAAGCTCGCGTAATGGCACACAGTGCACTGATCTAAGAGGCATGATAGCTGAGCGCACAATCCGCCGGGGTTGCTCAGTGGCTATGGTGATGGGCTGCTGAGCACGAGGTCGCGGGACCGAATCCCGGCCACGGCGGCCGCATTTTGATGGGGGCAAAATGCGCGAAAACACCTGTGTACTTAGATTTAGGTGCACGTTAAAGAACCCCAGGTGGTCCAAATTTCCGGAGTCCCACACTACGGCGTGCCTCATAATCAGATCGTGGTTTTGGCCCGTCAAACCCCAGAATTTTTTTTTAACTGAGCGCATATATTTACCGTGTGGAACACGCCAAGTACGCAGAAGCACACGGAAGACGCCGCGCGCATCTTTTTCGGACAGCCGTCGTCGGCTAGCTGCATGCGCTTGTCCGATCAAAAATCTGCGGACCGCTCCCACAGTTCGCGGGCTGTCTGAAACTTCCTGTCCGTGAAAAAAATGAACGCGCTTCGGACAATTCTCCGACTAATGGGCGTAGCTTCTGAAGCTGCCCGAGCAATATCAAATGCGGCACAGTAGTCCCAAGCAGTCCGGGACTTTCAGGGACTGATAATCGAAGAGGCCCATTGTGATTATGCGGCATCTCGGTGGCAGGAAATTTCCGGTCGCTGTAGTCGCCGAATTTCCCAGTGTGAACGTCGCACAATGGTAATGCATGCGTAAGCGACACGTTAATTTCCCTGTTTGGTAGAGAGCGCAAGAGTTATTGCGTGGCATCTTGCAGTGACGCCATCATTTTGTACATATTTCAGCTGCTTTTTTTCCTAATAATGATGTTGTATTGCCTGATTGTGTACGTTTCGTAATGTGCCTATATTGAAGACTCTGACTGAAATAGAATTAGTTGATAGTTTGTACTAGCACGTGTCACTACCCTCCCGTCCTTGTCGGCCTAGTGCAGTATCTTTTTGCAAAGCATTATGAAAGAACTAGACCATGTAGCAAGTTTCCTCAAATGACGATTGGCCAGAGGTGCTCCTACAGTATCCAGAATTTTTGATCGTTCCCTCACATTCTAAAGCAATAAAGGCGTGTCTAAAATAGTGTTGCAAATAGTGTTGTACATATTCGAATGTAGGCGAACACCAGCGATAACTCTGGAATGTACGATGACTCACGTACAAATAGCGGACGCATTCGATTGGCCCGTGAAATCAGATTTCACGACTGTGCTCACTGTTATCGTTTGATAGCAGTGAGCAGGTTTGATTTGAGTGTCCCTTGCTTGTACATGTACAAGTTCGCCCTACAATATGTTAGATTCCTAACTCTCCTTATTTTAAATGTCTAATTATTCACCTTCTCTACAACTTAACAATATCTGTAATTAAACTGGTTTAAAACTATGCATCTTATCCTTGCCCAAAAATGTAAACTGCTTTATGGAACGGTGCACGCCGCCAGCTTTTTTCAGAAAAGGGCGAAGCGAACGGGTCCACTACAACTTTCACGACTGTGTTGTCACAACTGTGTAGTCTTAGGTGTATGCACATGCAAACAGTAAT
>NW_023605662.1:0-40001 GCF_013339745.2 Dermacentor silvarum
TTGCTTTCCATGCTTCTGTATATTGATTACTGTATCTTCCACATTTCCTGAGGCAGTTGTGTCAGCCTGCTCCCTCTTTTTTTTTTTTTTTGGTCTCTGCCTGAATGTCCCCAAACCTGATAATATAATCAAACGCGTGCTTAACAAAAAGCGCATGTGACAATTCGGAACAGGATCGGTTAAAGGCAAATCGGCTATGCGGAAGCCCACAAAGTATAGGAACGTTTATGAGAGAAGGAACTGTAGCTCTGTAGCTTCGTGCTTCAGTCGCTGCATTAAAAATTTCCCTTTCAGGATTGGGTAAAGCCCGGGTCTTCGACGTAGCATGATAACGGCCCCCAATATGGAAGCCTCTCAAACACGCATGGGCGGCGGCAGCAGACGACCGACGAAGCCGGCCGAGTGGCAGTGGGGCCTTGACCGACGCCTGACAGGCGAGCCGGCTGGATGCTAAGCGACTGCCCTCTCACACGGGTAGAGTATAACAGGAATGACGCGGTCCCGGAACGAACGTATAGAATGCGTTGTGCAGCTGCAGCACCGAACGCTTAGTCGACGCGCTTTAGAGGTTAGTGCTCCTATGCCTATATATATATGTGTGTGTGTATACGCTCTGCTTGCCTAAAAGCGCACATGCTCGCACATGCTCCCTGTAGCTTCGTTTATGTAAATGAACTCCAAATGGTATATTAAGCGGGAGGATTTTCAAGCTGAACGTCGACGAAGCTTAGCAGACGGCGACAGGCGCACGCTCTGATGAATTTAGGGCCGGTATTGTGTAGCGATGCGTTATGCTTTATTCTACACTAGTATTGTCATCCACCGCTCACCGCCGGCTGATCCAGTTGATAACGTGAGCGGACCGTCGCTCTGACCACTGACCGAGCGCGAAAAGCGCGAAAAAGCATTAGCATCGGAAAGGCATCGCTACAAAATACCGGCCTAGGTTGATGGACAAATGGACGTGATCCATCTGTGACTGATGGTTCATGCACTTAATCAGTTCACACACGCACACGCACAACGCACACTCACACTCACTAAGTGTATCTGATCCGGCATCTGCGAAGGCCCCAAAAGTGGGCTTACTAATCTGACAGCGTTCACAGTAAACTTAGCAAACATCTCACTTTTCGCATTTGATGCCTCTTTCCCTCAAGCACTAAAATTAAAATAAAAAAGGCAATATGAATGTTTCTTATCACCTGCTCTACAGTATGCCTCTCTTTACTTTCAGTGTAGCTTGGATAGGGAAAAGGACAAGAGTGCAGGAAAGCACTGGCATATAGAATTCCTTACGCCTGTGTCATACATCTGCCTAGGACGTTATTAAAAAATGCTATAAACCACTCTGTTCTCGCCGTTGCTCCGTCGCTCAGCTGTCCGCTGCGATAAAGATAGATATTACATAGCGTGTGATCACATGCCAACTGGCATCCTCGTTAAGAAACATATCAAGCTTCGCTAAGTGAAGGCAACAATTTCTAGAAAAGTAGACGTGAGCGCTAATTGTAAGAGCACGATGCTAAACATGTCACGTTATGCTTCATCATGTTCATTTTGTCATCACTGATCGCCCAAGTGATCGACTAAGATTCGAATAGTATTGTTCACGGGTGCCCTATCTGCCACCGAAACCCCATGAGTTTTTTCCCCATAATTTACGAACACATTTCAGCCTAGTACAGCTATATATTATTTTAATAATCTCCCGAAAACGCCGACCAGCACGTGGGTGAACGCCGTCGCTCACTCACATATAACGGTCTCCTTTCTTTAGACATTTCAATACACGGATTAAGAACATAAAAGTATGCTCTATACGCATGCGCGTACCGAGGTTACGCGCACGCATATAGAGCGTTCTCGTGTCCGAGCTCAGTATGCTAGGCCATTCCAATGAAACCGGCATAGCCCCTGCGGTTTATCAGCACATCTATCGCTCATTGTAACCATTGTGTGCGCAGGCGCTCATGTGCCCATTTATGATTGCGTTCGAAGTGGACAAACAGCAGGGGCTACGGAATAGCCTATAGCGCACGACGTTCGGACATGAATATGCTCTGGGCGCATGCGCCAGCCGTTGGAACTTTCATAGCAGCGTTCCGCGACGCGGTGCTAACCACCGTGTAGATCGGCGGTCTCGTGAAATCGTTAAACTCTTGGGCAACTATTGGGAGAACTTCTGAATGGCTTCAGATTTGGTAGGAGTTTGTATGATTACTTTTATGTTCTTATTCAGTGTATTGAAATATCCAAAGAAAGGACCCCGTTATATGGGGCTTTTTTTAGATATTATCGGACTGTATGACAACGTGAACTGCAACATTTTGTGGGATATTCTGGAACGAGAAGGCTTAGGCAACGACTGTATACAGCTTTTGAGGGCGATCTACCTAGGAAATAAGAGTTTCCGTTGAATGGGAAAAGATGAGGAGCGAGAAGAAAGTTCCAAAGGAGTAAACTCAAGCGTGCCCTTTATCCCCGCTGCTGTTTATCATGTACATGCTAAGGATGGAACGTGTGCCAGAAGGAATAAATATCGGGTTTAATTTCCCATACAAACAGGCGGGCACGATAGTACTGCAGCAACTCCCAGGTTTGTTTTATTGTGATGACATTGTGTTGCTTGCTAACAGGCAGAGTGATACGCTTGGCTGATATCAATGGACAGGAAGGTGAGAATTTAGGATTGAAGTTTAGCGTTAAAAATTGGTTCTTATGGTATTTAATGAAAACAGTGAACAGACAGTGTCAATGGAGGGTCAGGAAATACATCGGGTAAAAAAATATAAACACTTTAGTTTATGGATAAACGGGGACAATAGATACACGGAAACACAGGAAAAACAGTAATAGCAAAGGGGAAGAGAAATGCGGCCACAAAGGAACACAGAGAGCTATGGGGATACAAGAGGTACGAGGTTCTCCGGGGTATGTGAAAAAGTGTAATGGTTCCTGTACTTACATCTGGAAATGCGGTAGTTTGCTTGAAGTTAGGGGTAAAATGAGGATCCGATGACAACCAAAGGTGAGTGGGACGGCTCGCATTGGGCGCTCACAGGAAGACTACCATTGAAGCGGTACGGGGAGGTATGGGCTGGACCAGTTTTGAAGGACTGGAAAAGTAGTGTACAAGTTTTGAACGAAGACCGAGTAGACAGAGTTCAGAGGAAATGTGTCTCTATACATGGATATTGGTGCTCCAGGCAGGCCGGCTGTGAAAAACAGCCTCTCTCTCAGTCCTCGCTCTGTCTATAAAACACCTGCACTGCAGATGCACGAAAGCTGACTTTGCTCACAGGGCTGCCCAGTCTGCCCACGAAGACACCCAGACGCGTCCAATACCTTTGGAGAGAACGGACACTGCCAGGTAACTTCGTCTGCTTGCACGCAAAAAGTCACAAGCTTTCTGGAGTTCACGTGCCTTCAATTGCCGATTGTATAAGTTGGATTCCTTGCTAGAGCTACAACTGCTATCTAGCCTTTCCCGCGGCGAATCAACCTGGTTGTGACGCTTGTGGCTGGGAGTGGCGTTCACGAACGCTTACTCATATCGTATGGGAATTGCCGAGAGTCCGATGTGCGACTCCTGTAGGTGCGAGGAAACCATCGAGCACCTACTGTGTACCTGTCCTCGCTACGACGTACAACGCCTCTCTCTCAGGATGACTTTAAACCGACTGGACTCGAGACCGTTCTCTGAGTCAAAGATACTCGGACCGTGGCTACACCTGTCACTGACACAAAAAGCGATTCGGGCACTAGTACACTACTTGAAGTTGTTGTTGTTGTTGTTTATTTATACTGTCAGCCCAATTAAGGGCCTTTACAGGAGTGAAAAAATAGAAGAAAAGATACAAGAAAATATACAAGCGAGAAAAAAGAATTCGAAGCAGTATTATGGCAGTATCTATAAAAAGTGACATGCAGTGAACAAAGACAAAATAACGTGTTTTTAAGCGCACCAGAAACAAAAAATGCATGCTAAGACGCATTCATATCAGATAAGATAGCATTCTCTAAACCAGCCGTAAAAGTACTGACGGAGGAAGATGTGACAACTGAATTTGGTGATTCATCCCATTCCTTAATCACCCTGGGAAGAAAGCTATACTTGAATGTGTCCTTTCGTGTAATTGAAGTGCACGGGATTAAGAGACCGCTTAAAGTTTCCCTGTACAGCGTCCCACGTGTACTCAGTACTCACTCTCTCCCTCTTTTCCTCTTTCTATTCTCCCTTTCCCTTACCCCTAGTGTAGGGTAGCAAACGAAACGCTCGTCTGGTTGACCTCCCTGCCTTTCTTCTCCTTGCTCTCTCTCTCTCTTGGATAATGTAAGTATAAGAATTCGGCGAAAATAACTATGGTGCCTATACCTTTTCATGTATCTAGTTCTGGTGGATCAAACAATCCCCTGGCCAGGATTCTGCGGGTTTGCAACGAACACTTGCACAAAATCGACATGTCGCATAAACATTTGCCCTCTTTCAAGGCAGCACTAGAATCGATTTCATTACTTATTTCCAGAATGTTAGTATTATTTTTGTAGGTTATGTGGCGGACCGTTGTTGTAGGGTATATGTACACTTTATTCTTGTTCCTTGGTGTGTACGTGTCCGCCTTGTTCAATGTGACAGTTACCGTCTGCTTGGTGCCCAGATTCCCAGAAATCTCAATTCAATGTTGTTGTTTTTTTTCTTTTCTTTTTATGGTATAGTTCATATTTTATGTTATGGTATATATGCTATGTTATGCTATGTTAAGCTCTGTTATGCTATCTTGTGTTATAATGTAGACGTTATATATTATAAACTGCAATCGTATAGGCATGTACGTTTTTTTAATCATGTTTGTTGATGTATGTATATCTGCATGTGTGTTATACTAATTCTCACGTGCGCCATTACCAAGACCACCAGCTTGTTCCTCGGCATGTCATTGAAATTGACTGATTGATTGATTGATTATACGACTAGCACAAAGGGTGCGCCTAATAAAGACTGCGCCTTACCTTACTCCAGTTTTGCTGCGTTGTGCCTCGTCTAGCAATCTCTGCTTGAAGTTCGCATGTATTACGGGTAAGTGGATGGGTATATCAAATTAAAATGAAATCGGACATTGTTATACCTGAATCCTGAAACTTCGACCTAAACCACGGGAACACGCCACTGACAGGCACTGAGCTTTGCAATTTATTGAGCCGAAGTCCTTGCAAACGTCTTTAAAAATTTATCTGACAGTTGCTACGGCGACGTCTCTAACATTCTCAGATTCTCGCGACGTCTCTAACACGTCTCAACATGCATGTACGTGCTTTTTCTTGGATTTTTTTTTCTGACATTTTTTTTTCAATTTTTTCCCCTTTTTATGTTCTTTAACAAATGCTTGCATTTTTCGATCGTCAAGATTGTAGTATGCTCAAATTACTACAGCGTTTTGAGTGCACTAGCGTCATGAAACAATGCAGCGTAGTATGCCCTACAGCAGGCCTACGGCACTGTTCAACTCCTGTTGCCAGACGATTCTTTTTTTATTTATTTCATAGCATTTGTAACAGTGAAGAAATGACTCTTGCAGGTCGTATAAACACGAGTTCATTCTACTCCAGCTGTGTTCAAACAAACGATCACGCATGAAGTTCAGCGGCACATTACGCTTTTTATCGGATCTCTCCCTCTACCTTTGCTCGCTGCATGAAAACGAACGACGAAATTCCCGCCTTGAATTTTGCCAACGAGTTGCCCAAAACGCCAGTTGCTATGGTGGGAAAGGAAAGGAAATTGTCATTGTCGTCCATGTGACGGTAGCACGAAGTATACGATGGAAACACGTATGGTTCTCATATGGTCTTTGTCCGGAGTTTGAAAGCGTTAGTTCCGGATCCGATCACAGGCCTGGGATAAAGTTTTCAACTGAGAAGCTTTCTGGGAGAGACACGTATGGGTTTTCTTCGTAGCACATTGCTACTTCCAGGTGGATAGCAATATTTTCCTTTCATAAGATTTCCTCCATCCTCCGAATTTCCGCTTGACAGTTTCAGTGTGTGCTTCGTGGAATCAGACAATAGTTGCTTGGCTCAGTTTTTAATGCTTTGTTAATATAATGTAACTCTTCATCTCAGAAATACCTATCAATAAATCTTACCACAATCTATGACATCCCAAAAAGCTGGTGCGCAAACTTCAAGGCGGCGACGGGACAAGTCCTATTCGTTTCCGTTGTCCTCTGCCATACGTCAAGGACAAAAGTCATATGCTGTATTCAATAAACATATAGAATGACAATAGTCATATAGGTGTATTTAAATTGTAACAAGGAAGGCAAGAAGGGCGAATGCGAGTGCTTGTGTTTGTTGTGTTTGTTCCTTCCTCCTCCCGTTCTTGTTCGTTACACGCGCTAAATGTGGCAATGAATCGGAATTAGTTGTAATTATTAGTTGAATTAGTTGGTATTATTATACCAACTAGATCGCTCGAAATGCATGTTTTGTGCAAAAGCCCAAAAACTGTGATGGCAGACGTGTAACGCATGAGTATTGAGCTAAGCCTAATATATTGTTGTGGTTCTATAAGAAAAAAATTTGGCCTTAACTGAGGTTTTCTGCTTGCGAAATAGGGCCATACTCTTAAAAATTTTCCTTCGTAAAAGCATTCTCGCGCGGCTCGCGTTGAGGCGTCTGCATTTCATGTTAACCCTTGGCGAAATAATGAGAGGATTGAGTTGGCCATGGCCAATGGCAGACGTCACTTAGGCAAGAAATGGTTCGGTTAATACAGACGGAGACCGTCCGGAGTATATTAAAGGATTACTGAGAAGACAGTTCTTCGATTTTGTCATTTTTGTTTTGACGTGAAACGTCTTTCAGTTCGATCAGTTCGAAGAGGTAACTTGTGAGAACATCACGAAACGAAAGCATGTAATACTGCGATCACTTATATCTTTGCAAACGTACTACCCACGCGCCTTACTTTGGTATAATTGTATATAGAAAAGAAGCCATTACTCTATCATGCATGATATGCGCGCACGGATGGCGCCGTTGTCTGACCACGCATGACGCAACCGGAGATAAATTTAGCCTCTCGCTCGGCGTTCAGAGAGGCATATCTGGGCAGTACGTTTGTCGATGCGTGCAGGAGCATATGAGAGAGCTCACTCAACCATAGTAGGTATAATCCATCAGACTCAAACATGGGCTAATCAAGGAGTTATAAGGCTTACAAGTGGGCAGTTTATTGCAGAAATTTGACATTTGCTCCGCTACGGTGCCTGCGCGCTCAACAAGTATAGGGTCCACAATTGGCGCGAGGTGACTCGGGCAGCAAGACAGAGAGATGCCAATTCGGGTTCGCCATCTTCGACCACATCTGGCCCACTACGAATAGGGAGCAAGCACGATTACAATATTAGACCGTATGACCGCCACTCGCAGTAACGTGAGTTAAACGTGTAAGCTTTGCAATGCGTGAGTAAATGTCACTCGTGTATTTGTTGACGTCATTTCCGTACCCTAGTGACCAAGACATTTCGAACAAGACGTTTCACGTACTCCCACTGCGGCTGCGTCCCTGATACACCAAATACATTTTTTTTCCGGCAAATGTAGTTCTAAACCCCCTAAACCATACAGAACTTACTGGCACCAGTCAGAGCCCCTTAAGTAACTTATTGCAATATTTGCTTTTGCCAACAAGTTTTAAGTTAGATACCAACAAGGTGGATGCTTCGCGACGTCACAATGCACCTGCTCGTTCCGTTCCTGCGATCGGTGCGGCTGACGCACGCGAGCGCAGGGAGACGAAACGTGTGCAGCACTCGTGTTTATTTATGAGCCACATCATCATACTTATAGCATTATTGATACACGACGTCGGCGAACTTTCCTCTGCGCTATGACCTACATGACGTCACGACAATGTCGATGACGTCAGGTCTTGCGTTTCGAGTTCCCCCACCTTTAGCATCGAACTTGAGTTTACTATTAGCATTTACCAACCTTCACAAATGCCAAGTTCATCCTTTTACGCGAGTGAAGCACGCAGCAGACTTTGTACAAGTTTGAAATCATGTGTCGGTACTCGTTTAGGGTTGTGTAGAGTGAAGTACAGCAAATGGCGGAGCCGTGGTGAGTTGCGTCGCATAAGTTGTGCATAGAGATGAGTTTGGTAAACTGATGGGTAGTATGTGGTTGGCAGATAATGCGTGCAACAAGAGAGATCACTGACAAATTTATTACTCCTACACTAGACTTCACTGACATGATTGCTGTTTTAATGCTGCTTACGTCTTAAGACAAACACAGCCGACTACAATGGCAATACGCCGGCCAAATGCGAGACAGTTTACGTGATTCCCCCCAAGAGCGGTCAGAGCATCCTTGTCCGGCTGAGATTCGCTCGTCGATGTCCCGTGAGCGATAGCATTTGGGACAAGGGAACCTCGAGGCGGGCTGGATCACGCGTATGACGAGTGTGGAGTACCTTGACGTCTCTGGTGATGCTAATGCGAGCACAAAAGCGTTGTTGTCTTGGAGCTTCTCAGGCAGCACTGAAGAACGTGATGTCCCGGTTTCACAGTCTGTTAATTTTCTCGCCTTGACGCAGGCGTTCTCTACTGGCCACTGATGACTTAAAGAAACATTGTCGGATCGGGGGTAACCCAAGCGTGGTTAGGTTAGTCGTTCTGTTGTGCTGTGGCGAGTGCGGTTACGCACGAGGAGGAGGAGGAGGAGGAGGGAAGAGAAAGGCAGAAGGCACAGTCATATCGGACCCATAAAAACAAACACCATGCACAAAACACACCACCTTTTGGGAAGCGAATAAATCTCAGTGAGACAGACTCTGAGAAGGAGCAGAAGAAATTCCTTGTCATCATACTTAAAACCAAAAATATGTTACGCGTTGTGATGACATGAGTTCAGAATTCTTTTACAGTGCTAGAGTACAATAACAGTACTATTATGTATCCCACCCGGAACACGCGATGATGACAACTTCAGCGTTTCACCGGAAGTAGGTACCTTTGGTCGAAGAACGATCGCATAGCGAAAAGAGCAAGGTAAATATTATAATTTACGAAAGCTAAAAAAAAGAAGTGTATCTTGTTTTATTTTTGTCTGTAGCATAAATATTATTTTATGCCACACTGCACGAACAGCAAAACAACATCCCCAAAAGGGTACATGCATTTCAAGGAAGCGCTGTATAGAGAAGGCTATGATTCAACGGATGCGTCGATTGCAGCCAAGCTTCGCGAATAAACTATAACAAAACTGTTTGAAAAGCAAATAATAATAATCATAATAAAAGAAACGACAGAGTACACGTTCGGCTGAGGTTCACACGGAATGCTTCGATCAATGGAATATTGCATAGTGCGTGGCTCCCATCTGTCCGAGCGCCATCAAAGCAATCTCACTTGTCCAACGGAACGTGTTTTTGCTTTTTATTTAAACTCAGTTTTTTTTTTCTGGATTTCTCTCCTCAGTACAGACGGTATACGCAGGGCGCACCCAGGCAAGGGGTAATTTCGCGGTCGCTGAACTCGCGTACCTTGCGTGAGAACGTTTAGATCGCGGTGGAATCCATATTTTTCCGCTTCGCACCTCGGGGCCGATTGCACAATGCGGGGACGAGTGCCGGTGAATTACGCGTTGGGAGAAACGTGAACCAGAAAGCGGGCCGACAGATCACGAACGGGCTCGGACGCTCGCGCTCGCCTGACGGCAAGAATTTACAATCAAAAATGAAGGGAGCGAGGCGGTATTAAGGAATTGAATTGAATTCTGGGGTTTTACGTGCCAACACCACGATTTGATCATGAGGCACGCCGTAGCGGGTGGACTCCGGATAAATTTGGACCACCAAGGGATCTTTACCGTGCCCCCAAGGCACGGGAGACGGGTGTTTTAGCATTTCGCCCCCACCGAAATGCGGCCACAGCGGCCGCTATTTGATCCCGCGACCTCGTGCTTATCAGCCCAACACCATAGCCACTATAAGCCACCGCGGCGGGTGGGATATTAAGGAGGATAAAGATAAATATGCACAGAGGCGAGGCGCTGGAATTATGCGAGTGCTAGAGAGAGAGAGAGAAAGAACACGTAGAAGGGCAGGGAGGTTAATCAGAGGTAGTTCCGGTTGGCTACCCTGCAAGGAGGGAAGGAGTAGGTGCATAAAAGGTCACATAGAGTAGAAGGGGAGAGAGAGAGAGAGACGAGTGCAAACAAACCGCGTATACACTACTATAGAGCGGTAGGGGGCGGCGTTCTTAAAGACTATGGTGAAGGCCCGTAGACGGCAGGGTCCTTAGTAACGCGAGTAAGGCACGGATGTTCTTTCAGAGCACTGACCTTAAAGCTTTTAGTTCTGATAGTGGACGATTGTTCAATTGGTCCAGCACTCTGCACAGCACTTGTCTGTCGGCACTATATAGCGCGGGCAGACACAGATAATGTGCGCGGGCGTCTCACCGCTGCTGCAGATGTCGCACGTGGGGCTGTTGGCAATGCCAATACGGAGGGCGTGTGAGTTCATAAATGCAACGGTTAGCCACAGACGGTACAGCATTGTCTGTTCACGTCGTGGGAACCCAGGCGGTAGATACATCCGGATATCCGGAGACAACGAACGCAAACGACACATGGTGAAAGAGTTCTAGACTTCTAGCCTTGCGTCAGAAACCACTGATATCAACGCAAACAGCAGTGTGGGTAGGGAAAGGATTAAATGAGGTAAACTGACACATCGGGAGCCGGCTGCGTCATGGTGTGCAGTGCAACAACGACAGGTCGACAACCACAGCAGAAGCTGGTAAGTACGTATGCTTCGCCGGAAACGAAGCTGGCCTATAGCATATTTGTTTTGCTTTGCCGTCACTTCAAATGCGGTATAACTATACATATTCGCGTGGTTAAAATTCACCGCGGCTCGACTGTAGAGATATGTTACGCGTGCTCCGAAAAGAGCTACATCTACAAGGCGCAATCTAAAAGAGGCACTTAGCCACTAAATACGCTGCATGCCTTCAGCAGCGGCCGGCCTGAATGTTCGATCGACTACGAAGATCTATGGAATGGCTTCTGTGAACGAAACAAAAGCGTTATGTAGACAAGGAGACAATTATCGAAATCGAATTCCAGTGAGCAATAATAATACGTGCACAAACCCACACGTAGGCACTCGCATCGACACAAAACCATACGCCTATGGCGCAAAAGTGGTCAGAATTAAGTTTTTTCTTCGCATTCCCTGCATCATGTAAATATTCGGGTAATTCTGTCCAAGTGCATGCATATATACGCATCCAATAGAGAACATTTAAGGGCTAGGGATGACACATTCTTATACTGCTGTTCTATTCTGATTATTTCAGTATCTAAGGCTTAAGAGTGGCCCCACGAGCTTGCAGTGACCACACCCATCACCTGTACATTGAGCTATAATACACGCATATAAAAGAAGGTTCCGGGTCTTGCGATAAATTCCACAGCTCACAGAACAGCGTGGCCTATATTTCATATATCAGTGATGTAAGTAAGCCGTCATACTCACATAAGAAGAGAAAAACGCGATCAATATGAATGAGGCTATCAATATATATATATATATATATAGTAGTAACTGGATTTTTCAATGGGCCAAGCGTATTTAGGAAAATCAGAAGCACAACTTCGCGGTTATCTTAGGTTTATTATTTTCCCAACAGTTTCGGTCGGTGGACCGACCTTTATCAAGGGATACAGGAAAATCTTGCAACAGTCTTTTTATATCTTCAGGTAGAGAAAGAAGGCGCCAAAAAAAGGTGAGAAAGGAGAGATAGATATATGACAAAGGTGAACATGCAAAAAAAAAAAAAAAAAAAAAAAAAGGGGGGGGGGCGGGAGGGAGAGTTAAAGGAAAGACACCAAGACCTGGTCGTGCCAGACAAAGCAAAGGTCAAGGTCGCTGTTAAGCGTGTTTCACATGCACAATTGACGGACACGCCTGTCATGTTAAAAAAAAAAAAAAAAAAGAGAGAGAGAGAGAGAGTTAAAGGAAAGACACCAAGACCTGGTCGTGCCAGACGAAGCTTAGGGCAAGGTAGCTGTTCAGCTGTTAAGCGTCTTACACATGCACAATTGGCGGACACGCCTGTCATGTTAAGTTGAGCATGCAAAAAAAAAAAAAAAAAAAGGGGGGGGAGTTAAAGGAAAGAGGGTTAAGGAAAGACACCAAGACCTGGTCGTGCCAGACAAAGTAAAGGTCGAAAGACGAGAAACACGAAAGCAGAAGAAATAACCTGCAAATGTAGTAAAAGCGTGGCGAAATCAGCATGAAATTGAAAAGCAAGGGCAAAACACGAGAAACAGGAATAAGAAGAAGCAGCCTGCAAATATGACAGTAACAGCGTGGCGAAATCAGCATGAAGTTGAAATTGAAAAGCAAGGGCAAAACACGAGAAACACGAAACAAGAAGAATAACCTGCAAATATATAGTAACAGCGTGGCGAAATAAGCATGAAATTATAAAAACAAGGCACAATAATGTGGGTGGTTCGGTCCGCTCCTCCACTGGGGTAGTGGGCATTCTTTCGACATCACGCACGTGTTCGGATTGCCTATGTGGGGATTAAGTTCTGATTTTAGCTAATTTAACTTATTGACAAAGAAACGAGAGGTTTCCCATGTGTTCATTTATGCCGTGCGTGATTGTTCTAAATTTGTGGATAAAATATTACTCTCTTTGTTCCCGTTCACGAGAAGAGCGGAAGCCTGACTGGAGAAGAGTGACACCTATTTTATCAAATGAATGCTCAGGCAGACTGATATGTTTTGAGAATGGGAGATGTGGTAGTGCGCGGGTGTGAGCTCTGTGGTTGAACGCGGTTCCAGTCTGGCCTACATACTGTTGGTCGCAGACTTCACAATGGAGCATGTAGATCACATTGCTGCTGTCACAATTTAGAGGTTCCTTAATTTTGAATGTGAAATCAGAGAAAGTAGCCTTAGCAAGACACGTTGAAGTCATGTGCTTACAGACCTTGCAGCGCGCTTTACCACAAGGTCTGCAGCCTGATTCTATGTTTTGAACCGTGGTTGTTCTAGCTCTGACGAGAATATCTCTTAGATTCCTTCCCCGGCGATAGACAACTCGGGGTGGCTCTGTGAAAATTGAAGACAAACGTGTGCTCTGCTGAATGATATTAAAGTGTTTGGCTAGGATTTTGCTCACGTGCGGTAATGTAGATGAGTAGGTGAGGATAAGGTTGGTTTGGTTTTTCGGATGGCGGGGCTTTGAGCCCGTCAAAATTTCATTTCTGTCTAAGGCTTGTGCTCGGCTTATAGCATCATCAACAATACGTTCCGGGTAGTGCTTCGCCACCAGGGCCGTTCTGAGTTCCTTTGCATGACATTGGAAGTCTTTCTCGTCAGAGCAGATGCGGCGGTATCGGTGGGCCTGTGAATACGGAATGGCTTTCTTGCAATGTTGTGGATGGCTACTTTTGAAATGAAGATATTGGTGGCGGTCTGTTGGCTTTTTATATAAGGTTGTGAATTTGCGATTATCTTTAATTTGTACCGTGACATCAAGAAAGTTTACAACTGATTTAGAATAGCTGTAAGTGAAAGCGATTGACGGATGAACTGAATTAAAACCTGCTACAAATTTAAGGAGACTTTCTACGTCGTGGTGCCAAATAAAGAATATATCGTCTAAGAACCTTTTGTAGATGAGCGGCTTCAAAGGTCTGGCCGCAAGAAAGGGTTCTTCAAGTGATGCCATAAAAATATTTGCATAATTAGGAGCCATTTTCGTGCCCATTGCCGTTCCGCTTATCTGGAGGAAGTGATTCTCGTCAAATTCAAAGTTATTGTATCCTAGTACTAACCACAGTAGCGTCGACAGCGTGTCCTCGTCTAGACTTACAGGCGAGTTTGCGTTCATGTAAGCGTTGACTGTCGCGTCAATGCCCTCTGCTTGTGGTATGTTTGTGTATAGGGATACTACATCCGTTGTCACCAGGAAGCTTTCTTTGGGGATCTCGAGCCCAGTTATTGTGCGAAGAAATTGGTTGGTGTCCTGAATGTAAGATGGAATGGTCGGGACTATGTCCTTAATTATGAAGTCTAAGGCACTTGAAATTCTTTCTGTTACCGTGCCGTTGCTTCAGACAATAGTTCGACCGGGGTGGTTAGTTTTGTGGTCAACAATGATTTTCATGAGATTAAGCGACGCTTCATCGAGTGTTTTGTCCCACTGTGCCCGCTCATGCCGATCTAGTGTTGTCATTGCCGGATTTAGCTTTAGACACAAGCCTTTTGGTGCCCTGGTCCCTGGTACCCTGGTACCCAGCTCTGGGTACCCTGGTACCCAGCTCCTGGTCGTTTTTATTTGCTACCCAAAATCCACAAAACTAACCACCCCGGTCGCCCTATTGTCTCAAGCAACGGCACGGTAACAGAAAGAATTTCAAGTGCCTTAGCCTTCATAATTAAGGACATAGTCCTGACCATTCCATCTTACATTCAGGACACCAACCAATTTCTTCGCACAATAACTGGACTCGAGATCCCCAAAGAAAGCTTCCTGGTGACAATGGATGTAGTATCCCTATTCACAAACATACCACAAGCAGAGGGCATTGACGCGAGAGTCAACGCTTACATGAACGCAAACACGCCTGTAAGTCTAGACGAGGACACGCTGTCGACGCTACTGCGGTTAGTAATAGGATACAATAACTTTGAATTTGACGAGAATCACTTCCTCTAGATAAGTGGAACGGCAATGGGCACGAAGATGGCTCCTAATTATGCGAATATTTTTATGGCATCACTTGAAGAACCCTTTCTTGCGGCCAGACCTTTGAAGCCGCTCATCTACAAAAGGTTCTTAGACGACATATTCTTTATTTGGCACCACGACGAAGAAGGTCTCCTTAAATTTGTAGCAGATTTTAATTCAGTTCATCCGTCAATCGCTTTCACTTACAGCTATTCTAAATCAGCTGTAAACTTTCTTGGTGTCACGGTACAAATTTAACATAATCGCATATTCACAACCTTATATAAAAAGCCAACAGACCACCACCAATATCTTCATTTCAAAAGTAGCCATCCACAACATTGCAAGAAAGCCATCCCGTATTCGCAGGCCCACCGATACCGCCGCATCTGCTCTGACGAGAAAGACTTCCAATGTCATGCAAAGGAACTCAGAACATCCCTGGTGGCGAAGCACTACCCGGAACGTATTGTTGATGATGCTATAAGCCGAGCACAAGCCTTAGACAGAAATGAAAGTTTGACGGGCTCAAAGGCCCGCCATCCGAAAACCAAACCAACCTTATCCTCACCTACTCATCTACATTACCGCACGTGAACAACATCCTAGCCAAGCACTTTAATATCATTCAGCAGAGCACACGTTTGTCTTCAAGTTTCACAGAGCCACCCCGAGTTGTCTATCGCCGGGGAAGGAATCTAAGAGATATCCTCGTCAGAGCTAGAACAACCACGGTTCAAAACATAGAATCAGGCTGCAGACCTTGTGGTAAACCCCGCTGCATGGTCTGTAACCAAATGACTTCAACATGTCTTGCTAAGGCTACTTCCTCTGATTTCACATTCAAAATTAAGGAACCTCTAAATTGTGACAGCAGCAATGTGATCTACATGCTCCATTGTGAAGTCTGCGACCAACAGTATATAGGCCAGACTGGAATCGCGTTCAACCACAGAGCTCACACCCGCGCACTACCACATCTCCCATTCTCAAAACATATCAGTCTGCTTGAGCATTAATTTGATAAAATAGGTGTCACTCTTCTCCAGTCAGGCTTCCGCTCTTCTCGTGAACGGGAACAAAGAGAGTCATATTTTATCCACAAATTTAGAACAATCACGAACGGCATAAATGAACACATGGGAAACCTCTCGTTTCTTTGTCAATAAGTTCAATTAGCTAAAACCAGAACTTAATCCCCACATAGGCAAGCCGAACACTTGTGTGATGTCGAATAAATGCCCACTACCCCAGTGGGGGAGCGAACCGAACCACCCACATTATTGTGCCTTGTTTTTTAATTTCATGCTTATTTCGCCACGCTGTTACTGTCATATTTGCAGGCTATTTCTCCTTCTTTCGTGTTTCTCGGGTTTTGCCCTTGCTTTTTTAATTTCGTGCTTATTTCGCCACGCTGTTACTGTCATATTTGCAGGCTACTTCTTCTTCTTTCGTGTTTCTCGTGTTTTGCCCTTGCTTTTTAATTTCGTGCTTATTTCGCCACGCTGTTACTGTCATATTTGCAGGATATTGCTTCTTCTTTCGTGTTTCCCGTGTTTTGCCCTTTGCTTTGTCTGCCACGACCAGGTCTTGGTGTCTTTCCTTTAACTCTCCCCGTCTCTCTTCTTCGTCTTTTTTTTCTTTTCTTTCTTTATTTTTTTTTTTGGCATGTTCAACTTAACATCACAGGCGTGTCCGACAAATGTGCATGTCAAACACGATTAACAGCGACCCCTTATGGGGACCGTATCAAGCACTTGTCCACTCCCAATATTGACAAGCACGCGTCGTGAAGAACCCCGCTACCAAGAAGTAATCTCCCTGCCATTGGCTCTCTCCCTAGTACATTTTTTAAATATTTTTTTGTGGTTTGCTCTCTCTATCTCTCCTTTCTCACTTTTTTGGAGCCTTCTTTCTCTACCTGAAGATATAAAAAGTCTGTTGCGAGAATTTCCTGTATCCCTTGAAAAAGGTCGGTCCACCGACCGAAACTGTTGGGTAAATAATAAACCTAAGATAACCGCGAAGTTGTGCTTCTGATTTTCCTAAATACGCTTGGCCCATTGAAAAATCCAGTTACTTCTACAGCAATGGCGGCCAACTACTCCACTCCCAAGCGGTTATCTCTTCGCTTTCCGCGCATTCCGATAAGTTGTGCTATAATCGGAGACTCGACCATCAAGTACGTCCACGAGAACTTCAACCCCGTCGAACCCGGAACTCCAGGTTTCGTGTGCTACAGCGGCGCAAGGTTCCGCGATGTTCCAGGTCTCCTTCAGCATGTGGCACCAACAGTGCCGAAACTGGTGCTCCTTGTGGGAACCATAGACATTGCGGATAATGGAGCGACGCAAGCCTTGGAGGAGCTGACACAACTCGTGAAGAATATTCACCAACAACGACCACAAGCAGAGATCTGCCTGATCCTGCCACTGCCTCGAGCCCTGAATCGCCGCCGCCACGGAGTGAACAAGCGCTTCGTCCACTGGTTCAACAGAGAAGTGTCCCGATATGTGAACCAGGTGCGCCGCCTCTGCCACCGAAGAGAGCTGGGACGCGGGGTCTTCTATCTAGACCACGTCTTCCAAGAGATGCCGCCTTGGAGGGTCCTGGCCGCAGACGGTCTGCATCCCAGCTTTGAAGGCGTGGCGATGCTGGCGCTTCACTACAGACGCCTGCTTACCACCAAGACAAGCCGCTGGCATCCACGCCAGCAGACTGTACCGCCAGCCGGCATGGCGACCACCGCGGGTTCCGGCACTCCACAGCGTGCCACAAATGCCGACTCGTCGCGCACGTCACCACCCCTGGCCCAGAAGTCCACCACACCTCCAGCACCACCTCAGATGGCCTACAACCTGCGCAGGTTTGCGGACGTCACTCGGCGACCGACGCAGCCACAGCAGAACTGTCAATTTCAGGGTTCAGGTACGGTCCGCTCCCCTAAACCACGGTCACGCGCATTTCATAAAATCAGGAAAACGATTGAGAAACGCATAAAGTACAATCTTCACAGCACGACGCTTAAGTCATATGCAGCTTCTAATTTGGTACCAAAAGGCTTGTGTCTAAAGCTAAATCCGGCAATGACAACACTAGATCGGCATGAGCGGGCACAGTGGGACAAAACACTCGATGAAGCGTCGCTTAATGTCATGAAAATCATTGTTGACCACAGTGAACGCAAATCTCACGAACACCAACAAGCTGAACTCTCACTAAGATGCCAATCAGATCTCAGCGAAATAGAGGGCAACGAACTAGTTGAGTATGAAAATAGGAAAATAGGGGAGACAAAAGAGCGTAAGCGTTGGAAGTTAGAGCGGGATGGCATACCTCAGACGATTTCCATCAGCGCGAACGTCCCTGCGACCACCACAAGTATTAACAATGGCGTAGAAACAACGGTAGTTAACCTTTCATCTGCCCGGTTAACGGCCTCCGAAATTAGTCTTCTTGCTAAAGGCCTTACATTCTCTCCGGCAAGCGATAAATTTAATGAGTTTCAATTTTATCCGGATTTGGATAATTTTGCCAGGAATCCTCGCTTGCGGGAATATTTTCATGATAAACCCAGCCGAACAGAATTCCCCGCAGCATCAGGAACAAATTGGTCGCCACCAGGTCAGAGAGACAGATTTTTGGAAATGTATATATCCGCCGTCCAAAAAGATATCATGAGAACATGCTCAAAAGTGAAAGCCTTTCGACAAAACTTGTTGTACGAAGAGCGCAAATCGTTGGACTCGCTGAGCCGTCGATCAGATGTGGTAATTAAACCTGCGGATAAGGGTGGCGCAATAGTAATATTGGATAAGGTCGACTACCTGAAAGAAGGATATCGACAATTGGAAAATAAGGACTTCTATGCGGAACTCACAGAGGACCCCACTAAATTGTTCGAATCAGAAATATGCCGCGAATTGAATTCACTGCACAAGGAGGGGGCAATATCTAGAGATATGCTTAAAACAATGCTGCCGATTCAGCCAGCCCCTGGTTGTTTTTATTTGCTACCCAAAATCCGCAAAACTAACCACCCCGGTCGCCCTATTGTCTCAAGCAACGGTACGGTAACAGAAATAATTTCAAGTGCCTTAGACTTCATAATTATGGACATAGTCCCGACCATTCCACTTTCATTCAGGACACCAACCAATTTCTTCGCACAATAACTGGACTCGAGATCCCCAAAGAAAGCTTCCTGGTGACAATGGATGTAGTACCCCTATACACAAACATACCACAAGCAGAGGGCATTGACGCGACAGTCAACGCTTACAAGAACGCAAACACGCCTGTAAGTCTAGACGAGGACACGCTGTCGACGCTACTGCGGTTAGTACTAGGATACAATAACTTTGAATTTGACGAGAAACACTTCCTCCAAATAAGCGGAACGGCAATGGGCACGAAGATGGCTCCTAATTATGCGAATATTTTTATGTCATCACTTGAAGAACCCTTTCTTGCGGCCAGACCTTTGAATCCGCTCATCTACAACAGGTTCTTAGACGACATATTCTTTATTTGGCACCACGACGAAGAAAGTCTCCTTAAATTTGTAGCAGATTTTAATTCAGTTCATCCGTCAATCGCTTTCACTTACAGCTATTCTAAATCAGCTGTAAACTTTCTTGATGTCACGGTACAAATTAAAGATAATCGCATATTCTCAACCTTATATAAAAAGCCAACAGACCGCCACCAATATCTTCATTTCAAAAGTAGCCATCCACAACATTGCAAGAAAGCCATCCCGTATTCACAGGCCCACCGATACCGCCGCATCTGCTCTGACGAGAAAGACTTCCAATGTCATGCAAAGGAACTCAGAACGGGCCTGGTGGCGAAGCACTACCCGGAACGTATTGTTGATGATGCTATAAGCCGAGCACAAGCCTTAGACAGAAATGAAATTTTGACGGGCTCAAAGCCCCGCCATCCGAAAAACCAAACCAACCTTATCCTCACCTACTCATCTACATTACCGCACGTGAACAACATCCTAGCCAAACACTTTAATATCATTCAGCAGAGCACACGTTTGTCTTCAATTTTCCCAGAGCCACCCCGAGTTGTCTATCGCCGGGGAAGGGATCTAAGAGATATCCTCGTCAGAGCTATAGAACAACCACTGTTCAAAACATATAATCAGGCTGCAGACCTTGTGGTAAACCCCGCTGCAAGGTCTGTAAGCACATGACTTCAACATGTCTTGCTAAGGCTACTTCCTATGATTTCACATTCCAAATTAAGGAACCTCTAAATTGTGACAGCAGCAATGTGATCTACATGCTCCATTGTGAAGTCTGCGACCAACAGTATATAGGCCAGACTGGAACCGCGCTCAGACTCCGTCTAAATAACCAGAGAGCTCACACCCGCGCACTACCACATCCCCCATTCTCAAAACATATCAGTCTGCCTGAGCATTCATTTGATAAAATACGTGTCACTCTTCTCCAGTCAGGCTTGCGCTCTTCTCGTGAACGGGAACAAAGAGAGTCATATTTTATCCACAAATTTAGAACAATCACGCACGGCATAAATGAACAAATGGGAAACCTCTCGTTTCTTTGTCAATAAGTTAAATTAGCTGAAATCAGAACTTAATCCCCACATAGGCAAGCCGAACACGTGTGTGATGTCGAAAGAATGCCCACCACCCCAGTGGAGGAGCGGACCGAACCATCCACATTATTGTGCCTTGTTTTTTAATTTCATGATTATTTCGCCACGCTGTTACTGTCATATTTGCAGGATACTTCTCCTCCTTTCGTGTTTCTCGGGTTTTGCCCTTGCTTTTTTAATTTCATGCTTATTTCGCCACGCTGATACTGTCATATTTGCAGGATACTTCTCCTTCTTTCGTGTTTCTCGGGTTTTGCCCTTGCTTTTTTAATGTCATGCTTATTTCGCCACGCTGATACCGTCATATTTGCAGGCTATTTCTTCTTGTTTCGTGTTTCTCGTGTATTGCCCTTGCTTTTTTATTTCATGCTTATTTCGCCACGCTGTTACTGTCATATTTGCAGGCTATTGCTTCTTCTTTCGTGTTTCTCGTGTTTTGCCCTTTGCTTTGTCTGGCACGACCAGGTCTTGGTGTCTTTCCTTTAACTCTCCCCGTCTCTCTTCTTCTTCTTTCTTTCGTTTTTTGGCATGTTCACCATGCCAAAAAACAACACTAAACAACACTAAACTAGAACACACGAATTGGTGTCTGAATAATGTATTGAAGAACTTTGACTGTAGTCTCCCCCATTTCACAATGCCTCTAGGGGCCTGTAAGCTATTTTTAAATAAACATGACAGGCGTGTCCGACAAATGTGCATGTCAAACACGCTTAACAGTGACCCATAATGGGGACCGTATCAAGCACTTGTCCACTGCCAATAATGACAAGCACGCGTCGTGAAGAACCCCGCTACCAACAAGTAATCACCCTGCCATTGGCTCTCTCCCTAGTACATTTTTAAAATATTTTTTTTTGTGGTTTGCTCTCTCTATCTCTCCTTTCTCACTTTTTTGGCGCCTTCTTTCTCTACCTGAAGATATAAAAAGACTGTTGCGAGAATTTCCTGTATCCCTTGAAAAAGTTCGGTCCACAGACCAAAACTGTTGAGTAAATAATAAACCTAAGATAACCGCGAAGTTGTGCTTCTGATTTTGCTATATATACATATATATATATATATATATATATATATATATATATATATATATATATATATATATACAATGCACACCTGAGAAGTCTTATACAACACTAAACTAGAACACACCGAATTGGTGTCTGAATGATGTATTGAAGAACTTTGACTGTAGTCTCCCCCCTTACCCAATGCCTCTAGGGGCCTGTAAGCTATTTTTAAATAAATAAATAGATAAATAAATGGGAAATTGGGCGAGTTGGTGATCTTCTATGTTACTTAAAAATAGCGCTACCGAAACAGGACACAGAAAAGAGAGTGGACACACACCGTGTAAACCAGCGCCGTGTGTGTCCACTCTTTTTTCTGTATCCTTTGTCGGTAGCGCTGTTACTAAGTAACTGAATATTGTGCCTTGAACACACATAATCTGTTATTTCGCAGGTCTGAAGATTATACGTCCTGTAAACAACCACGATTTGTCTAATAGAAACTTTCAATATTTACAACTATAGGCCCTGCAGGGCTTCCGGTTTTGTCCGCTCACATAGCTCGGTAAATGTAGTGGGTAAGAAAGGCAATCCTGGCATCATTGAGTGACAGGAGTGCGGTAAAACAATAGAGCGCACATTTTCAGCACTGGCTCTGTACATGACGGCAATTTGCATGTCAAGGTTGTTTTAAATTATTCGAAAAATTTTAAGTATTAGTCTCGAGGGCGTAATACGCACGTCCTTCATCTCCAAAGCATAAAGAAGTTCACTTTCCCCACATTGAAGCATCTTAAAAGCCCTCTTTGTTTTCCCGCGTAGTAGTCTGCTAAGGCATGTGAGCGGAAGATCTGGAAACCGCACACTTGCTGCTGTAATCGCGCGTGTGATACATAAGTGGTGTCTATTAAGACACCACTTATGTACGTGACCGCAAGATGATGAAGTTGTGATCAATATTAAACGTTCGTGTTTTACTAGGACCGAGTGAATCACAAATTCTAACACCACTAGAAAGAGTACCAATCACTGATTTTACTAAGCGCCGGAAGGAACATATTCCGCTATAATGTTTTGTAACGTTTACTGCTATAAATCGTAATAAGTTAATATATCATTTTACCATGACCAGCCAAGTTATGGAGGCTTTCGCTTGAGCAATTTAGAAATTTGCTTAGTTGCATGCTTTAGATAACACCAGGTAAATACGATTTCTAAAAAAAAACAAAAACGCTCAACCTTGCACTCAGCCGCGCAACGCTTGAAACAGCGAAGCTGGGCGATCGTAGCCCAGCATTTTCTGGAAGTGCGCGCGAACATTTGATCTGATTACTCTTGATGATAATTTCTTTTCGCGCATCTCGGACTTAAGGCAGTCACTGCGCATTGCACAGCGCATCATGCAACACCGACACTGCGTTGCAATGCCGACACCGCGTTCCACCGCGTTGCAATGCTGTCAATGCGTTCCAGCAAACCCGCTCCGTGAATGCGTCTCTCTCTCTCATCTTCTTTATCTCTCTTCCGAGCATAGCGCGCAAAACCTCTTCACCTGGCATAGCATTGGCTCGAGCGCGTGCAAACGCACCAGCTGTGGACGAATACGACTACGCTCGAACGCAATCATATGGTTCGCATAAATGCATTTCATGCAAGCGTGGCTGTACAGCGTAGTGTTTACGACGCTCGCCTTGGGACCGTGGGCACGCGGCCTCGAATCCCGCCTCGGCAAAAAAGTTTATTTTCTTTTATTTATTTCTTCATTGCTGGTGATGATAGTTTATTCATGCGAACCAGAAATGACTGCTGGCATAAACAGCTTCGCTGTTAAATAGATGTTTCTTTATTTTAAAGGGGCCTTAAACCATCCCTCGGGCTTCGTTGAAATAACATAGTCCGCGGGTAGCATACGCTGCTGTGAACATCTAAGCCAAACTAAGCGTGGAGCTCGCAAGTGGACCGCGAAGTGACTATTCTCTCAAACGCTATCTTGGCAGCAGAATCCATGTGCCTCACTCTTTTATAGACGCTTTATTTTGTAATAAAGCGGATGTCCTTACGCGGCAGGTATTGGTACCTGTGGTCGGCTGCGTAGTGTAGATGCTGTGGCTGCCGGGTGGTTCCACCACGAGTGCACTGGCTAAGCGCATTGTGGCTCGCTCAAGACAACGGCGTTTGGCTTACGCCTGGCGCGTCGTAGGCACCGAAATCAGAAGTCATGGGGTGTACGTTAACATCCAAAATGAAATTTCAACTGCGCGTCACGGTGACGTTTAGAAGGTGGAGCGTTGTGGCAACACCCAACTCCGCGTTGCCTTCGCCGTGCAAACCATTGAAGAAGGAACGGGAGCACAGCGGAGGTCGTGTTTGCCAATAACTCCGCTTCTACTCAACGCATTGAAGTACTTCTTGCGGCAAAGTATTTCCGAAATAGTCTTTTTAACAGGCTGTTTAAGCCAGCCGTAATTTGTTGTGCGTGTCAAGAAAGCACGAAGAAAGAAAATAATATAAACTTGCCTGCCGAGGTGGGATTCGAACCCGCGTACCCCCGGTCCCGAGGCGAGCGTCGTAACCACTAAGATTTCAATAAACAAAAAAAAGGCTATAGAGCCACACTTGCAGAACCTGCATTTATGCGAACCACATGATTGCGTTCGAGCGTCGTCGTCTGTCCACAGCTGGCGCGTTCGTACGCTCGTACTCTGCGAGGTGAAGTGGTTTTGCGCGGTATGAGAGCGAGAGAGAGACGCCTTCACGGAGCGGGTCTCTTGGAAGGGGGTGTCGGTGTTGCAAGCTACGCTATGCAACGCGCAGTGACGGCCGTAAGTCCGAGACGCGCGAAAAGAAATTATAATCATCATGAGTAATAAGATGAAAAGTTCACGCGCACTTCCGGAAAATGCTGGGCTACGATCGCCCAACAACGCTGTTTAAGCGTTGCGCGGCCGAGTGCCAGGTTAAGCGTTTTCCCCTTGATGTGCATTTTACCTATCTGATTGAAAGTGGTTCAGGGCCCCTTTAAAAAATCTGAGGCTAGATGTGTGGTTAGAGGAGTGCTTGAAAAAATGAGAACTTGTGGCTTACGCTTCTTTGCTGAAACGACATACAGTAGGACGAGTATGCAGATAACAAACATCATAGCTTTCATTATTTAGCGTCTGCAAAAAAAGACACATTAAATTTGGTATTTCAGGGAAACTGATATTTCCTGCGCAGGCAGAGTCAACGTCAAATCATAGCTAATTCTGAAGAAAATTCCACAGTCACTTTATTGTGCCCGAAATAAATGTTTACAGGACAACTACATTGATAAAGGTGGTTTATGGCTGACGCGGTTGGTGCGGAAAATAAAAAAAAAACACCACATATCCACGAAGTGAATGATGATGAGTGGGCGAAGCAGCGGATGATCATTCGGGCAACCGTGAATCCCCCGTACATATATATATATATATATATATATATATATATATATATATAGCGTATGTAGCCCTTGTGCACCGCAGCGCCCCTATCGGACTTCATGCAAACCAGAGCTACGGACGACGACGGGGGAGGGACAAGGCTCGGCCCTAACGTGCTTCGCCCCTAAAATGCTACAACAGAGCCTTAGTACGCTGTCAAACCGCATCTGCATGGAAACTAAAATAGTCTTCAGCTTTCCCATATCTTGAATGCGGTAGTCGTTTTAACTACAACCTCTCCGATGCGATAAAGGAGCCATAATGGGGGACCTAAGGAAAGATAAATACGGGGGGGGGGTTGTATTCTGTTTTGTGTACTCGATATAAGCAGTTTCGCGTTCATTGGGCTCTTAATTCATAGATTCAGGAAGCCTAATTGATATCATAGTTGCCATTGCACGTCTGATGTACGACTTGGTAGGGCCGTGATGCATAAGATATTTGCGGAGAGGCACCGAGCGGCACCATAGTAGTTAGGAGCCACATAAAAGTTCCAGGTGAATATGACCAAAGGTTAGATACCGCCACAGCAATAGTTCTACTCTGTCCGGTGTTACGTGGTGTTTCTGTGCACTAGCTGGATGCAATATATCGGCGTAACTAGTTCATAGTTCTAGTCTAGAATACAGAGTTGTCATCGTGATAAAAAAAATGTTATCCATAGTTGAGGGGGGCTGATGAGCGTGCAGAAAGAAGGGAGCGAAGCTTCTGGTAGTCAGTGTCGACGTTCTAATTCTAGGTAACAAAGGGTGGTATCCCATTCCAAATGTATTTGTTAGAAAAAACAATTCTGGCGAGAACGTTGTCGAATAACGAGAACGCCGCCAAATGTGATAATCAAGCACTCCGTCTTCCCTTTATATTGGTGGTGATAGGCACTGGTAGTACAATGGACAGTACTGCTTTCTCAAAGGAGTACTGCACCAATTCAGAAAAGAAGGAGCGTCCGGGATTGTTGCGTGCCTCGCGAGAATCACTGTTCTGAAGTGTCGCCGCAGCATGTGAGGTGTGCCACGGGGACGACAACTCAGTGGCTTCCAGATGTAGTCCATGGAAGGAGGCAGAACAAATCAATCAAAGGCCTGGCGGGTCAGGGTAGTAATATGAGCTGCCCAGATGTCCTAGGAGGCGGGCTTCGCGGCATTGGCCCTCAGAGCATGAGCGCACGTACTGCCAAACGAATGGTGTACATGCCGCGCCAGTACTACTGAGCCCGGAGTCTTGAGCATATTATGGGTCCGCATGAATCCGGCACATATATCGGAGCGCAGGTGCTCACGAGTCACTAGAAAACATTTACAACCGTTGGGGCGTAAATAGCGGTGGTTGAGACGCCCATCGCACATGGCAAAATGATAACGAGATCCTACGACACAGTGATCGGTAGTGTAAGTCGACGGCGCTGACAACTATAAAACCGATGCTACACGAGGAATATGACGGCTCGGAGGTCATCATAGCCATCGGCGTACTTTATGTACACTGCAGGACCAAGGCCTCTCCCATCAATTTGTAAGTAAAAGTTCACAATAACCGGTAAATTAACAATTTTTTTCGCAACACGTCGTCCTTACGTTATCGACTAAGGTTAGTTCACTTTATTTGAAATTGGTTGTACAAAACATTAAAAAATCTGTTTATCCTGGTGTTTATGTAGCACTAGTGAAGAAGACGCGCCTCCGTCCAGCAGCATCACCAATGCTTGGATTGCTCAGCTCGCGCTGCTGGTTGCTGGTGTCATTCGAGACGGTGCCACACGCTGCCTCGCCGTTCCTTAAACTCGCAGCGTCCTTGGAGACACCGCCAACCAACCTGTTTTCAAATGATGGAGGCTGCTGGAATTCCCCCGTCGCTTGCACCCCGGAGCTTCAAATCCGAACGCTTCTGCCCATCATGACTGCGTTATCTGCTGTTGTACATCCGCGTGCATCTGGATGAATTGCTGTTCTAGACCTGCGGACATTTCCTGTAACAAGCCTGTACTTATCCTAGTGTAGAGTCGCTTTGCTCGTCTGCTTTTTCCTTTGCCCTTTGCTTATGTGGCGGCGTCTCTCCGCTCATCGGCGTGGGTACGGGCGTCGGCGGAGCTTGATTTGGTGTCAACGTCTTACTTGCTGTGGGCGTGTAACGGGTTTTCCCTGTCTGTTTTGGATGCTTAAGTTTTGCGTTTTCCTCTTTCAATGTTTTATCCTATCCCTTAGAGTCGCGTTTTCTCGCGTTATTTGTTGTAACATCTATCTGATCTGCGGTATTTCCTGCTCTAAGACGGACTCCGCCCGCGTAGGTGGAGCAGCAGTGCCAGAGACCACGCGTGCCCAGCTCACCTGTGCCCGGGTTTCTGCCTCTCCTTGGGTGGGTTGCGATCTTGATCTTGTCGTGGCTGGAAATTGGGTTCTCGAACGGGTTCTGGACCGGGTCCTCGTCCTGGCTCTGGAACCGGGCCGTTCGCGACGGTTCCCACCGCATAGTCCTGGGTTTGAGCCTTCGGTTCGTTGTCCTTCCGATGCGTAGGTGTTCTTGCCCGTTCCTTCGCCAGCTCGCTTGTTGTAGTCGTTGATGCTGTCGAGTCTTTCGGCCTCTGCTTCTTCTCTTCTTCGTCGCTCCCAGCGCCTTCGCTGGACCAAAAACGGTATCGTATATTTTGCCTTGCAGCATCTGTCTCCCGTGTTGTGACCATGCCCGCATATCTGACATTTTGGTCACACTGATGTTTTTGCGTTGGGTTGGCCACGCCACATCCTCGGCATATATTTTCGCCTGGGTTGGGACCAACGTCCGCTCTGTGTCCCAGCATCCCGCATTCGTAGCAAATCTCAATTTGCTTCCGGTAGAGTGAGCACCGGACGATGAGTGCTCCGTAATTCACGTATCTCCGCAAGTGAAGTCCGTCGTAGAGTACGATTACGATGTCTGTGTGGGCCATCCTGTTCGCGTGTAATATTCTTGGATTTCTTGCTGTCACTAGGCTCTCTGTAATATCTTCGGAGCTTTCTCCCTTGGATATTCCTTTTATGAGTCCTTTAGACGTGTTTTCCGGTGCGGCTTAGGCGTTGGCTTCGTGTTCTTGCTCTCCCACGTGGATCTTCCTGATGGCTCCGTACAGCCTGGCTTGCTCTTCGGACGGTGCGCTGAATATTATGATAATTTGCTTGTAGTTTATGCGTATGCTGTCTTCTTCTGCTGCTTCACGGCCGACGCCGGTGGCGTTTCTCAGGCAGCAGTATATGCGTACCTGCCTGTGCTGCGAAACATTCAGGCCTCCTCGTTGTCGCACGATCACCTTGTAGTCTTCTGTCGGCAGGTGAGGCAGTCGGCTTGCCTTGATAATTCTGCGTATGGTTCGCTCACCTTTCCACTTGCTGTCCCCAGGCGCGCGAGTCAGCACAGCTGCGTATCTTGGCATGGTTCACGTCGGGCGTGAACTCCCTTCGCACGTTTTCCTGATGTTTCTGCTGCGGACTTCACCCCATCCCGCGTCTTTGGTAAAGTCCTCCTGTTGCATATCTTCTCCTTCCAGGCGTATGGCATCCATCGTGGCGCTACACATGCTATCGAGGTGGTCCGGGGGATTTCCGGTCGGCCTCGTCGGCGCGTTAGGCCTAGCACTCCTGCCCGCCTCGGTAGCGGAGGAGGCAATGGCCGATCGGCGTGTCGACTAGGAATTGTCTATGTTAGTGCCGAAAAAGGGGGCTCACCTTGCAAAAGTTGGTATCCAGGTGTTCCGCTCCTCTTTCCTCTTTTAATTTGTGTAGAGATTCCAGTCAAGTTCTGCGATTTTCTGCAAAAAAGTGTCCCGGAAGATGCAATTTCTTAGAATCTGTTTATAATGGGGATTTGAAGATTGCGATTGCTTCGGCTATCTGTGACCATCACTGTATCCAGGGTCAACTAACTTTGATATAACAATCGCTCAATAGTGTCAACCACAGCTACGATGGCATGACGACCACTGTATGACGAAGATGCAGTGACACCCTAAGAATGACGAAGCAATAATGACATCGTTGGAAAGACGAAGGCAGTGTGACAACGACAGGATTACAACGATGAGATGATTATTCTGAAATAACAACGATGGTTTGGCAATGACGGCATTAGGACAATGGGATTACCACGAGTGTATGACGGCAATGGCGTGACTACGAAGGCTTCAAGACAATGGGCTGACGACGACTGTATGACGACCGAAGCAATGGCGGGACAATGATGACATGCCGTCGACTGTATGACCACAATGGCGTGACGACGACCGCTATATGGCGATTGTATAAAGAGAATCGAATGACGATGCTTGAAAGACGACAATGGGAGCACCACGACGGACTCACGACGACGGTAGGAACATTAACACACGACCCACGACTGTAGAACGACGACGAAATGGCTACGATGACATAACAACGGCACCATAACCAGGATTGAATGACAACAGGGTCATTACAATACAATGACGACGATGGAATGCCGTCGTGGCAACAATGATGGTATGAAGACAGTGAAATGACGTTCCTGAATCGATGACGATTGTGTGATGGCAGTGTGATAATGTCGCACGACGACGAATGAATGACGAAGACTGAATTACCAAGACTGCAGTATAGACAAAGATAGAGTGAGAAACAATAAATTTCATACAAATGAGCACGCGAGCATAGATAGTTCTTCCGCTCTGTAGTGGGTTGGCCCCTCAGTCCAGGAGTCCAGCGGCATTACCAGCCCTTCTCGCTCGGTTGGCCAGGCTGAGCTGGTCCGTCGAGTCGGAGCTGTACAGCACTGCCTCCCATTGCCGTTGGTGGGGTGCGTTATCATGTGAGATCCGGCGTGCTTGCGCAAGGCCACACCATGTGGTATGGGCATTGATCGCAGTGTGGGAATTCATAGGAATACAGCGCAAGGTGTATGGTGTGGTAGAGACTCAAGTGTGGATATATGTTTGTTTGGAGTTTCTGGCATAATATAGCTTCCTCTCGCGTCAGAGAATGATGAGGTGGTGGTATTGGCCTTCGCGAAAGGAGATAGTGTTCTAGGATGTGCATCTATGTTAATGGTATCGGCACGGGATGGAACTACTCGACGCGTCCCTATCGCGGCTCCCGCTGTACATGCGCTAGGACGTAGGCGTGTGCCTGCTGATTGGTGCGTAAAGTCTGTTTCACATTCAAGCGATTGAGCGGATGGAGCGAACATCGGCGCGGCGCGGCGAAGCTTTTCGCGAGGTTTCGTTTCACACGCATTGCTGCCGCGCATTTTCCACCACTGCGAATATCACCCTATGCGCAGGCTTCCCCGCACTAGTCCTCCACTGGTCACGCGGTGAGGTGGGCCGTCATTGGTTCGGAAGTGGTGCGGCCGCGCTGCCGGTGCTGCTGCCAGCCGATAGCGTCACCGCCGCCGCTCGAAACAGGTTTCTGCACCGCAACGGCAGGAATCGCAAGCATTCTATCTCGCATGTGAAATAGGCTTAAGAACCCATGCCCCGGAGTCCACACGATTTGTATGTATGGTGGGAGCTGGTGCGCTCCATTCAGAATACAATGTGCGGCCCTCTAAATTTTGGTCCTGGAGCAATTTCTGCATGCCGTCTGAGAGTACGTCAGAACAATGATGCACTCCCAGCGCGGTCTTGTGATGGCTAACACTATCACTAGTTCCTATGTCTCCTCAGCGCTCCTTATTGAAATCGACGACGCATTTATGTCGGTCCCGTGTTTGTCGACTGCGCTGGTGATGAATTCGGTGCTTCTCGCGGTGCTGCCCACGTCTGCCTACAAAACAATGGGGTGGTTTTCATACTTTCTCGGGAGCGCCTGCGTTCGGGCTTGTTCCCGTCCGATGTGGAAGTTCGAGTGCATTTTCCAGGAAATCGGTGAGAAATGCATAGTTTCCTGCGTTGGTGTTGAGATTTTTCTCATTGTTCTGGTATTTTGTACGAAATATCCAAGACGTTTCAAGATGCAGCGTCCCGCTGTTGTGTGTTGTAGCCTTTCATTACGGCTTACCAGGTGGGCCTCTATGATCTCCCGTGAGTTGGTGTGCACCCCTTTGTCCTCGAGGCAAAAGTGGCCGTTCCGGGTGGGAGTCCGAGCGCTTACTATAGGCCTTGCGTATCAGCCGGCCGTGAGCCTCCATTCCGCATGGCCGGAATTTAGACATAGTGCCGAGTATGTAATATAGCTCACAATCAGAGACTGTACTAATGGGATCAGTCACTAATCCTTGAGTCCCCGCTTCTTGGTGGTAATTCATGGCATCAAGCGTAAGATCTGCGTGGTGGAATGTCGAAGCTTCTGTATGGCGTATCCTGCACCAGCGTCTTTTTGTAAGTGTAGGCCAAGGGAACGAAGTTTATCTTATCAAGAAAAGCACCTTAGGGATTTCTCTAGGACCTATTCGCAGGTCTATGGTTGTTGCCAGGGTTGTTGATCGCCCTCGTGAATGCTTCTCGATTGTGAGGCGCTTACACTTCTCCGGCGCGCATTGTAGCCTTCTTGTCTCCGCTTATCTTACTACGACGTCTACTGCCTCTTGTAATGCCTCTTGTTCTCTTGTAGACCATCTGGCCGTCCATATCGTCATCGCGTATGCATGCAAGGCATGTCTGATTGGCTCTCGAGTTGGGCGGGGAGATTCATTATGGCCACGTTGAAAAGTATCCTGCTCCATGTGACGTTCCTCCCACCAGTGTACCTACTTGCTGTGACCTTACATTTCCCAGGCCTATTACGGCTGTACGATTTGTGAGGAAAGCCGTCACGTAGTCGCAAGTTCGTAGGCCGCATTTCTTATCAGGCTAGGATTGCTTCGTGCCCCACTTTGTCAAAGGCCTCCTTTAATCCTACTGAAAGAATTGCTTTCAGGCAGCACAGCGTTGCTGATTCAGTGGTCCCTCTTTGAGCTGCAAAAGCACGTCTTGCGTTGACTATTTTGGCCGAAAACCAAACAGCGTTACCGACGCATCTCGAAGAACGTCTACGGATGCCGAAGTATTGATAGACAGTTCTACAAAGTAGGGAGGACAGAGGAGTGAACAGAGTGCTCTGTTTACTCTTCAGAGACAAAACTCGTCTGGCCGACCTATCTGCTTTCCTCACAATGATTCTCTCTATCTTTGTGTTGACTCCTTTGTCCCCTTTGTTTTTCTGCGCTGATTTTCAAAACTTTAGGCTGTGTTTGACCAACAAGCCCTATTTTTCACCCTCCAGAAGCAGGGTGACGACCATGGCGTGAAAATGTCATAACGAAAAATCGCATGACTTAGCTGGAACAAAGGTGATGAATGTCCACTATAGCATCAAGACAACTGACAAATACGTTTAGTAGTCTAAGCTAGTAGACAACTTGGGTCACCTGGCAGAAAAACGGGTAGAACGAAATATCGGAAAGTGCGTTAGATATCCTAAGAATACCAAACGACAAAATGCAAAATTAGTCTAGAAGAACGAGGCCAACCTAGACATGGTAAGGGTAAAAGCAGACGACTTCAAGTTAGCGCTCCCAAATAAATATGCAGCTTTAGAACACGACGATGAAGATAACAAAGCGGTAATGAATGAAATCGGAACTAGGCTGATTTCAGCAGTATCATTGAAATGGCCGGTAAAGCGCCAAAATAAACAGCAGGTAAGCTCTCCCAAGTCACAAAGAACCTAATAAAGAAATGTCAAAGCATAGACGTGTCTAACTCAAGAGATCAGATAGAATTCGCTGAACGGTCAAAGCTGATAGCCAACAAGAAAGTAAGGTATATTCCAAATTAACCTGTCGGAAACTTAGAAGAAGCCGTAAACAATCGCGTTAGCATGAAAAGAGTGAGAAGAAAATTTTGGACAGGTCAGAGCAAGATGCATGCAGTGAAAGATTAGCGGAGTAATGTCACCAGTACTTTCGGTGATATAGTAAATGCAGCAGAAGAACACTATACTGGTCTATACAGTACCCAGATCAGCAACGAAGCCTTCATTGAAAGTAATAATGAACAGGATACGGAGGCTCCTTCTTTAACTAGCGGAAATAAGGTGGTTTTATGACTTGCTTTTATTACGAGTTACTTATAATAAGAAAAAAAAAACTGGGGTTTCAATCCACGCTGTGAAGGTGGTTGGAAAGCGAAGCTATAAACGACACCCACAACGATTACCCTTGTGACGTCCCTTGAATTTACCAGACGTGGTTCTACAAAGAATGAAACCAAATAAGTGAAATGTACTTAACCACACTCTTTATTACTTCACAATGACATTATATTCATGTTGCTCTTCTGGCGTCTTTACTTTCCGTGGTCTACCCATGGTAGCCTGGAATGAACTGAATGGGTTGCTGAACCGTGGAGACGTCACTATGTGATTTCTATGCTGTTGGGTACTTTTTCACTCAGAGTAGCTTACGCAACCGTAATCTTTACCGGGAAACACACGCGGGAGAAGGACGCGGGGAGGTTTTTGAATGACGTCAAACACTTTCGAAGCAGCTGCAAACCTAATCTTCACCGGAACGCGTCGGAGGATGTTCCCATTGTTCACACACGCCTTATCATCCATCATGCGGAATTGATGCTTGTATTTTGGTTTTTCTTTTGAAAACCAGTGCTGAGCTGTATATTGTATGCCTGATTTCAGAGAAAATATGCTGTTTGTATTAAATATTTAGCCTGGCGTTTTTTGCTTACGCCGAAGCTAAAATTTCCTTGGCTGGTAGAGGTATACAGCTTCGCTGTAAAAATATTAAGAAAATTGACCATATGGGTTTTAGACTTTGCTCGGACGACAGCTTCACCGTAGACAATGTGTTATTGCTATTCAAACACGTGTCATACATTATATGGTCCAAATTATTTCAGCAGTGCCGGCATAGAGTTTGTACAACCAACAGCAAGGGCGCCGCCATGTTCCTACCCTATGGAGGAGCGCAGGAGGGGACGACGAGATGCGATTGAGACGAGACGCGCAATAAACGCGATCCCAAGCCTTTCTCAGTGTGGTGGCACCATATAGTTCAGGCGCCTGCAAACGCATCCTTTCAGTCGACGTAAATTTTACATTCAAATTTTATAAACAAACATGCGACCTTTCCAAAAAATAAATAGGATGAACACTTTAAACGCTGTAAATGCGGACGGGCTACGTGTGGTTGCTTGTTCTTGGATAATATTGCTATTATTCCTAACGCCACAATAACTAGGCGTAGCAACATGGAGGTGCCTTTGTGGCTGCCAATATTTGCGGCCAGCTTTTTCTCTTGAGTGAGTATACTAACTCTATGAGTGCAGGACTTCGAAAGAGAAAATATTCCTTCAATTTCGCGACATATAATTCATGTCAAACCCTAAATTATTAGGCAAAAAATTCAGGCAAGCATCGGGCTGTCAATCATTATTCTTCACAAATTTTGTAACTTATTCAAATGCTGAAAAGGAGGATATCCTGCTCAATACAACAGATTTTCGACGCTTCCTTTCGAACGTAATCAGATGTTCATAGGGACTCATACCATTCATAAGTTCTACCTGCTATACTACAAAGGCTCACACACGGAAAAAAAACAAAGGCATACGAATTCAAGAACTACTTCTAGTCGATGTTCCCAGCGAAGGACTTAACAGGGGCTTCGTCGTCAATGTTATACGATGAACAGAAAGTACACTCAATATTGCGATCTTACCGCGCAGCTGCAAAGGAAACACGAACGGGTTTTTCAGAAAGCAAGCCTCGTGGTTGAACGTTGATTCGTCTGAGTCCGTTTGCAATGTTTCTTCAATTGCGAGGCTATATGTCAGATAAAGCCGCGCAGATTTCCTTCGTAGTTTTTTGCGACAAGTCAGGCGTATCAAGTTTCAGGAACTATTTTCATGAACTATTTCGTAAACAGTCCTCCACCTTGCGGGCTGCAGCAGAAGTTATTTTGCTATCTCCAGTCTACCTTATAACAATCGCACTTAGCTCGAACTCTCTGCTACTGCAAACATGGTTTTTCAATAATGACAAAATTTGGCAAGACCTTTATGACAGAGCTGTCCACTTACGAAGGTCTCATGAGCTGCCTAGTTCACTTAGTGCAGAATGAACCGTAGCGAGGCTACGTACACAAGCCGGTGGAAGGGAGCCAACTGCGATGGCCCTGTTTGCGCTTGTTGCTAACTGTAATGGAGTATTCCAGTGCAATGTCTTCGTCTATTCATAGTGCGCGGTGACGCTGCTGCCACGGTGACGTTACACGAATATTGACGCCTGTGCAATGCGCTGCTCTCTATCCATTTTTTTCGACTGCCGGCCGAGGCTCCTTAATAGCGCTAATCAATATTGTTTCTTTTTTCTGCGAGGGTTTTGAGTTCAGTCTGAGGCTGTCATTATCGTCAGTGGTGCAGCATATGTGTTCCTCATTTGCATAAGGTTCGCAATGATGGAAACAATCAGAACATCAAAGATGAGTAAATCGTTCGAGCTCCTCACAAAACATCCATTTTTTCAAAAGCCTGTCAATTATACGAAGATGGGTAAGACATGCATCACGGAGAGCATCTCCGATTAAGCAAATGATCAAGCGGTGCTATCATTTCCGTGCACGAATTCCTCCAGTGACGATGACAATGATAAGGCAAGTAGCCAGCCCGGAATGCGACTTTCAGCGGTCGCGATCGTGATTGCCTCAACTATCACACCCTCGGCCAGGCATTCTGTGTATATCTGGATCAAGACCTAGAACGACAGCTTGAAAAGCTTTAGGTGCCATTATTGTACCTAAGTTAATGAAACCGACGTCAACAACTGATTCCTACCAGTTAATGCAGCATGCTTTTTTTATAAAGTGTCACTTCTGCACCTTCTTCCAATATTTATCGGGAATACTGATGGCAATCCTAATTTGTAACGAACTTCTTATATAACGAAGACACTTTTGGCAATGAATATGTGTGTGATATCTGTGTTCAAGCATGTTCGATATTCCAGAAATAATTATATGGTCGGCTTAACCATACGTAAACCTCAAATAAAAATAGTTGTTGTTCATAGTTGGTAAACTAAACGGTTTTTTGTAACTGTACACAGAGATATTAAGTTCATAGCTTCACATTATACTTGGTAAACCGATCCATGACGGTCAGATCCTTTTGAAGAGGACAGCGGTGAAAAGCAAAATTCAGTGCATAATATTTGTGAAATGCCTTTCTCATCGAAATATAGGACTATATTATTCCTACAAACCTGCCGAAAACTTATGGAGCACATTGTTTTTTTACGTGTGGTGCGTGCAGAGCGTGCCGAGCACGAGCGCAACCCGAAGGACGTCGACGACACAGCTGCGGAAGAAGACGACAACGCTCTACCCAATGCTGATGATGATAGTTTTCTGTACACATGTGACGGACAGATGCTTTTTTGTTTCACCTAGCCTTATAACGCTTCGCTTTAAAAGCAGTGTGTGCGACTTCGGCAACAGGGGCAGCGTCTCCACGACAGCCTCTCAAAACGCTAGCTTTCACGAGGAAGGAATGCGAAAGTGTAACCTGTCAGGGTGGCACACCACCCTGTCAGGGTGGCACAACCTGACAAAGTCATCGAGGCTCCGAAACAAATTCAGCTGCTGCCCGGTAGTCATAGATATAGCAAGGTCATTGTCATTGTTACGGGGACGGCGCGTTGACGCTGAAGGCATTCAGTCCCATCTGCCTGTAAGGCAACGGTGGTATATGTGGCTGGACCTTATCGAATGATAGCTGAGGCGGCGGTGGTCGAGTCGCGTCTTCCTTGGGTAGTAGCGCGGCAACTGACGGTTGAGTTGTGGCGCTACGGCGCGGTAGGAATTGACGACTGGCGTCTGTGACCTAACTCATCTCTCGCAGATATGGCTGCGCTTCGGGAACATTCAGTGACTGCTGAATATCTTGCTTGATGATGTTCGTGATCCAGGCCGCCTGAGGCTGCTACCTTGAAAACAACTGCTGTAGCTCCTATCAAACTATGGCTCGGATGGTCGCGCGCAAGCCGTCGGTCCTTAGTGCGTGAAATTCGGCGCCGTTTTCCGTCAATGTACGGTGGTTGCATTTCCTGATGCGCTCTTCAAGCACCTTGTCAAGAAATGTGGTGTTCGAAACAATTTCGCTGAGTGTATTCAGTGAACTTGTGCACCATCCATAGAGCCCATAACCAGTTTTAGATTAGCGAAAAGTTTAGGCATTCCAAAAGTATCAATTTATTGCTATTTAGGTTAAAACGTTTATTACTGTATTTGCATAACTACTTGTCTAATTATTACACAGAGTCATTTTAAATTGTATGCCTCTGTAGTTGAAACCTCCCAGAGGAACGCATTTATACATTTTAAGGAACTTTAAACGCATCTTGGTAATAGTATCACTCACGGCCCCAGTTATTCGTTTTCATTAACTCTCAGCTTGCCACAAAGACCACGCAAGTAAAACTGCGTTGTCGAGCCAGGTTGTTTTACTCAAGCGCATAACACACATTGCTGTGGAACCCAGAATTCAGTATGCGACCAAACAGCCCTAACTATGATTATTTCTATCAGATACCAAATAAATTGCGGAAAAAAATATGCAGATCCCGCGCACTGTGGGAATCGATGTAAGCGAATCTTTCGGTGCTGTTTGCGTTAGTTGACGGTATTTGTCGGTGATGTTGACGCACACGACAGTCGGGATGTGACATTAAATGTTACTTTGCCTGTAACACTTGTGTTTGTGCACGTAGTACACAGAAGACAAAGAGCCGTGTCATTAGTTCACTCATTCCTTGACTGAAGAGAGCCCCACGGAGTTATGCTTTGTGGCGACGCATTTTCTTTCTCCCGTGTCATTTTAAGTGAACTGCCACGAGCGCAGAAGCGCAAGATGAATAACTCCTTTCCTGACAGCGTCGGTACGGAATGCTGTTGTACCCTTTGCCTGCCTCCTCTCTCTCTCCTCTCCACTCTCTCTCTACATTCTACTTTCTCTCTGGACTGTAGCTGTTAGGCGTGATGATGATTTGTGGTGTTTTATGGCGCAAGCGCCAGTTAGGGCCAAAGAGCGCCATGCCAGTGTTTGTGAGTGTGCAGTGGAGCGATGTATTCTGAGAAGTAGATGAAGCGTGGCTGTAAAAGGGCCTAAAAATAATCGCTGTAAAGTGCGTAAAATATACATGTACTAAAATCATGGCAATGACATGAGGTGTACTATGAAATGAAGAATGCATTGAGAGGTAATGACACGATATTTAAAATATTTAGGATGCAGTAATTGGCAAGAATCACTATTGCCTAAACAGAGCCCTTGAACCACAAGGGCCTGGAGGCATGTGCTATAAAAAACTATCACAGCGGCATCCTCTGGAGAGAGGATGCGCTACGAACTAGTTGGGCTAATAACATGCTGGACCACATCGTTCAAAAAATCGACGACTGCTTTGGCATTAAAAATCGGTTCTTCGCCAAGAAACATAATGGGGTGAAGCGGGACATGATATCGGTGCGCTTGAGGAAAATACTTCTTTCTCTCTCTTTCAGCTTCCCGGCACTCCACGACGACATGGAGGACAGTCAGCCTCTCACCACATCTACCACAGGTTGGTGGTTCATCACCAGTAAGCAGAAAATTGTGGGTACCATATGTATGTCCTATTCTTAGACGACAGAACAGGACATCAGTTCGTCGTGTTTTCATTACGGGTGGCCAGAAACCTAACTGTGGTTTTATCAAGTGAAGCTTATTATTTCTTTCAGCGTCCCACAAGCGCTGCCAGTGGTCTCGCAGTTTTCTCCGCAGAAAAGGCTTCAGATCTGCGGGAGGAATAGTAGCCGCAGGATTAATAGCTTGCGATGTAGTTGATGTGGCCAACTGGTCTGCAAGCACATTACCCTCAATGCTTCTATGGCCAGGCACCCAGCATATAGTCACATGCTGGTTAGATATATACGCTCTGCATAAACTGGAATAGAGCTCAGTAAGTACAGGATTTTTGTTTTTGCAGAGTGACATCAGAGCTTTCACCATGCTTAGGGAGTCTGTAAATATGATTGCTTTTTGAAGTTTTGATGCCCTTATATGATTCACAGCCGACAATAGTGCATAGGCCTCAGCCGTAAAGACACTCGTTTCCGGGTGGAGTACACCGGATTGCGAAAAGGATGGGCCGACGGCTGCATAAGATACCCCGGCATGTGACTTGGAAGCATCTGTGTAAAACTGTGTACACGGGTATTTAGATTGGAGTTCTAAGAAATGCATTTTAATGTGTGCCTCTGGCGCGTGTTTAGTGACCGTTACGAACGATGTGTCACACTCTATGAGTTGCCAGTGCCACGGCAGCAACAGTTTCGCTGGAGCCATAGGACATTGTTGAAGCAGCGGAACACCCATTTCCTCACTAAGATTCCTCACACGCAAAGAGAACGGTTTCCTCGCTGCAGGTCGGTTATGGAAGAGTGTAGCAGCGGTCATATCGTTTATGGTGGAATAAGAGGGATGTTCAATGTTTGCTTGTACTTTCAGAAAATATGTAAGACTGCTGTATGACCGCTGCAGATGAGGTGACCACTGATTTGACTCTGCGTAGAGGCTCTGGATTGGACTTGTCCTGAAAGCACCGGTCGCAAGGCGGATACCCAGATGGTGAACGGGGTCTAGTATTTTTAATGCACTTGGCGTTGCGGAATTATACACTATATCTCCGTAATCGAGGCGTGAGCGGACAAGACTTTTATAGAGGTTCAGCAGACACTTTCGATCACTACCCCAAGTCGTACGTGACAGAAGCTTTAAAAGGTTCATTGTCTTCAGGCATTTTGCCCTCAGATACTTAATATGAGGAATAAATGTAAGCTTCGAATCTAAAACAATGCCTAGAAACTTATGCTCGCTGCTCACAGAGAGCGCGTCTCCTTTGATTGCAATACTTGGGACTGGCGTTACGCCTCTCTTGTTAGTAAAGAGTACGCAAGTGCTCTTCTGGGGATTCACCTTAAAACCATTTTCATTTGCCCATTTGGAGAATTAGTTTATTACAAGCTGCACTTGTCGTTCGCAGATGGCAATATTGCATGACTTGAAGGCTATCTGCACATCGTCGACATAAACAGAATAAAACATAGTGCGTGGGATGACTGTGTGCAGGGAACTAATTTTTACGATAAAT
>NW_023605663.1:0-59999 GCF_013339745.2 Dermacentor silvarum
CCAGGTAGTGCTAAGTATTCTAAGATGGGGCGAACGTTAGACATATTAAAGTGTCTTTAAACATATTTAGAGATGCATTGAAGTTGCGTTTAAAAACGTTTAAGGTGGGGCTTGCCTCTGTTACTAACTTATCTACATGCACATTCCAGGACACGTTCTTAGTGGCAACACATAAATACTTGTATTATGGTACACTTGTTAGTTCACTACCGCTCATAATATGCTTGAAAGGCTGTTCTTTTGTTCTTAAACGTCATAATGTTATACGTTGCAACGTTGCGACTCATGTTTCATGTAGCGCACCATGATGTTACAGCAAGTCCTTCTGCAAAAGAAGACCGTCTGCGTGGCAGGTGTCAATTTTGTAAACGAAGCAGTCCTGGAACTACAATCTCACATAACTAGATACGTGTTCATCAGTCATTGATGAATGTCAGAAATACGAAAGTCCCCAGCACTGAACCCTGAGGGACAGTTGACGCCACACGACAATACGACGTCCATTAACCATCAAGCAGCATTCATTGTTGCCTAGCTGTCTTACAATTACGCCTCTATTGATTAAGGAGTTCAATTGGAAGGGTAAGCAGCCATAACTTTTGCAGAAATAAAACATGACAAACAGAGTCGAATGCTTTCCGAAAATCTAGAAATAAACAATCGATTCGGCTACCGGCATTTATTGAATCTGCAACTTCATGACTGAACTGACCTGCTGTGTGTCGTACAAAAGAGCTTCCCTAAAGCCATGATGGGTGCTACACAAAAGGTATTATTTTGTAAGTGACTCAATAAATGGGCACAGATAATATGTTCAAGTTTTTGCAGGCTACATTCGTCAAGGATATGGGCGTATAGTTACACGTTCTTGTTCTTTTTCACCCCCTTTGCGCACAGGTATTACGTTTGCCTTCTTCCAGTCATGTGACAGGGCACTTTGATGAAAGCACCATTGAATAAGAAGCACCAAATAGCGAGCAATAGATACGGCACATTTCTTCAAAATAAAATCGGATAGACCATCTGGGCCGAGCGTGGAGTGTTCTTTTACTTTTTGTAGTAACGATAGACGCCAAACTCTGACAGTTTGATAGCGCTGATATGGCGTGAATAGGCGTGAATTCTTTAATGCTCGTGAAATCTATAACTTTGTGTACTGGAGTAAAAAAAACTTGACTGAAAATATTCATTAAATAGTTCTGCTTTACCTTCTGCGATTTCACGCTAACATATATTGTCCATTTCCTCCGAATAACGATTCTAAATTGCTTTTCGTTTTTTACGTATTTTCAAATTTCATTCCGATTAGTTTTGATCTTGTCTGCAAGATTATAAAGGGAGACGTTACGCGCAGTTCGAATTTATTTTACGAGCCTTTCACCAATTGCCTTCATTCTTAAGTGCCGAGCAGGTACAGGTGATCTGCGATAAGATCGACAGAGCCGCTGTTTATCCTTCACTAACGTTCGTATCTCCTCTGTGATCCACGGCTGCTCAATACGAGCGCCGCTGCAATCACACACAAAGGAATAAAGGTTTGGGTCAAGGCCAATGCTTTTGTATTAAAAAGGTTGCACAACGCGTCGATGTTTAAGTAGGAACTAAGCAACTGAAGTTCAGCATAAAACTCGTGCATCATAAAATTCATACAGCTCTCTGGCTAGCGAAACCTAATCAGCCTTTCATAAAAAAATTAACAAAATTGAACTTACTTGGCGAATCAGGATTCGAACCCGGGTACCCACGGTCCGAAGGCAAGCGTCATTACCACTGCGCTATACACCCACTAGTTTGTTTTCCTCAGCCACTGTAGCATTTTTGTTTAACCACTCGGCCACTGTGTTTTTTCCAACATAGCAAGTGCCATGCACTGAAATATTGTTCACAGGTTTCCTAACCCACAAACAGAGGGAATCACACATCTGCATAAAGACCAGTCTTTGCTGCAGGCGCTTCTGCCAAACCTGCCATGTCCTGCTAAACTCATCTTCACCGTCAAGCAGCGAACTTGTGTATGTGAAAGCATCACAAAAGTAGGTCCGCGCCGGTTTTGCGTTTTCTAGAGCCAGCATGTAGTCAGTTCGTGATCTCCAAATTGCCTACAAACCTAGTAATATCAGGGTTTCAACACAGCGGCCATTTTTCCGGTGATCCATTGTCAAAAAATTTATTGGGTATATCTGTACATCAAACAAAATTCGTATGTTGTGCCAAAACTGTGCTGCATTTGTACAAAACAAATAACGTGTTGCAACTATTCTGGATAGGGGCAGAGCGCGCAGTCCGTTGACCACGGCACAAAAAACCCTTATTACTTAACCATGTTTTGAGGGGTAAAAGTTCATCATGTAACTTGACAAAAAATCCTTAATCGCAGTTTTTACAGGATATTTTGGAAGACGCTTGAAAACGTCAAACTTCAGCTGGCTTGCATATTGATACCGACATAGTGGTGGTGGGAATAGCATATCTGTAGTGTTCCAGTAGAGGTGCTTCCGTTTTACATTTTTTAGGCGCTCTTGAGAAAAACGCTGCTCAAAGAATCGAGCTGCCTGCTGCACATCCCTGTAGAATTTTAGGTTGTGCACACGTGGGACTCCTTGGGCACCATCAATCCACTCACCCAAGTACCCACCGCCTAGCTGTTTGATATAATGATGTATAATATGATTAGTTTGATTTTTGAAAAAACAAGGTACCAGTGAACTTTTAGTTTTACCTCTGCGTTTACAAGCCCTGGGCATCCTTTCGCCTTACTTGAAAATAATTACTGCACCTCATGCGCTCAAAACGTGACTCCCAAATAAATGTTGCACAATATCTATGTACACGATTCACGTGTGCCGGCAAACAGGCATCACCTGAGCTGAGTACCACACAGCTGGAAAGAACACAGTATTGCACACAGGGGCTCTGTTCAAAAATGGGACAGTTCTGCCGTGCCACTGTTGCACTTTTGCCGCGAAAGTGTCACTTGGAATCGTATTCTGTCCGTTCTGTTACAGTAGCGTAAGGTCGCCGGCATAAGCGAGGACTTTCAGAGAGATATCAGCGAAACTGAAGCCTCTTATGTCACCGTCATTCAAAATTTTTCGGCGCAGGGGTTCAGTACAGAGCAAAAAGAACTGGTAACATTGGACATCCTTGCCTAAAGGACTTGTTCAGCGCTATTATCGGCGTTGTTTCCCGTTCGTCACTAGTCGCGTCGATACTTGTCTGTAGCAGACACATATATTTAAGAAGGCGGTCACCAATTTCGCAGGCCTTAAGCAAAGTGAAGAGAAAGTCATGTGCTACTCTGCCGAAAGCCTAGCTCAGATCAACTTGCAAAACCGCTACCATGAATTCATCAACGGAGGTGGCTTCGCGCATTATCCGCATGACATGCAGGTTATCACTGATGCGACGTGCTTTGATGCCGTTTAATTGATGATTCCCGATGAATTTTCCGAGGGAAAAGTCAAGCCGTCTAGCTAGCTAGCTCACTGTAGGCCCTTGCCTTGGTGGCTTCTTCGGTAACAAGACAGTAAGACCTCGTCGCATGGATGGCGGCAGCAATTCTCGTTTCGCAATACCATCGTACACTTCGCGTAGTATTGGCACTAATTTCGATGAAAATTTCTTGTAAAAAGCAGTGCTGAGCCCATCAACTCTCGGCGATTTCCTTGGTTTTAATTTACGAATGGCCCATTCTATTTCACTCTCTGATATGCACTCATCCGTTTGCTGGTTGTCTCGTCATTTATGCAATTTAACGTTGAGCAATATTTTTGCAAGAGTTCACGGTCATATCTGTTACTTCCACATCGAAGAGGTCCTTGTATGCTTCAGTAAAAGCATCCTCGATGTCGTTTTGTGATGTTAGAGTGCTGTCGCCGCTTTGTAGTGCTTCTATTCTGTTTAGCCTGCCCCACCGTCTTTCTTTTGTCTTGGAAATCTTGAGCGGTTCCTCATGTCTCTGCTGTGATTCCGTCCTAGACCTGATCATAGCACATGTGTACTGCTTCTCCAGGTTAGACAGCAGCTGCTCTTTGCACTCTTTGATATAGTTTGTAAAAGTACCCCGGTGACAGTTTTCGGCTTCGATGAGATTTTTCAGAGTTCGCATCAAGTTCAGTTTTTCGCTCTTCTTTAGAACGGCTTTTTCCCTCACGTTTTAGAACTATAAACATCTTACATTCTCCTTTTACCTTTTCCCACAATATGGCATCTACGTTCCCTCCATTCGTTCTTCCTTTGATTTGATTCCTAATGCAGTCGCATATCTCTTTGTCATCCAGCAAACTCTCATTCAGCTTCGCAACTGCCATTCCTTGCGCCTCTTTGTTGTTCCTTCCTTTTCTTCAAAATATGGCTGTGACAAATGCCTCATATGAGAATGTGACGGGCTTCACCTACTGCTCTATACACCCACGTTTGCAGAACATGCATTTATCGGAACCATATGATTGCATTGTACCGACGATTGTAACACAACTTGCTATGGGCGAGAGAAAAAGAAAATGAGAGAGAGAGAGAAAGAGAGAAAGAAATAGAGAGAGAGAAAGAAAGAGAGAAAGAAAAGCAGACAGATCCCAGGCCCTGTGGGAATCGATGTTATGCGAAGCACTGTGCGGGGAGTCTACCTAGTTAACGATTACAATGAGAGCACCAAGAAGCAGGCGGCTGTTTCATGAGCTACATGAGACGCATGTCATAGTATTCATGTCATGAGTACCCAGGAGTCCCTTTTGCTACGCCTAAGATACCTTAAGGCGAAAGCCTTAATCATGCTCATGGCTATGAGTTCGACTATCAACCTTCAACCTATAGTCTTTCTTCGCATTGTACCAAATCCGAACCCATTCCATTGTATTTTTAATTCATTTTTTCTTGCGCTAAGTATAGTAAGACGCCACAGGGGTGAAACGGACACTGGAGATGAAGCGGACACGAAGTGACACACGGGAGCGCAAACTACCAACTGGTTTATTGTCAGATCGTTATACAGTATTTAAAGCATACAGCGCCGTATTGCGACTGCGTGAGCTATGATCACCGCAGAAATACTCAGATCACGTACCCACGTTTCTGGTTGTTATGATTCTATCGGTGCATTCTGTGTGTGTATGCATTCTTTGCGTATGTGATTTCGGCGTTTGTTAGCATGATTGAAGGCGTGCTCACGCAGTTGTCTTTTTCTTCTATTTCTAAAGCCTCTCGTATTTCCCTAGTTATTTTGACTCTTTCTTTAGCGACGACTGTCGTCTTGTCAAAGTAAGCTGTGCATTTGCACGTTCTACGATGCATGGCGAGATTGCTGGATGCTGCTACGTGTTCACGCGTATCGTGTTCTCTGAGCCTGTCACTCAGACAGCGTCCCGTCTGGCCCACGTAACCTATCGCATTTAGCGGAACCTTGTACACTACGTTATTTTCACAGGTTACGTCTTTTTGTGCGTGTGTTACGTTACATGGTCCTTGTGCTTTTTTGTTCTCTGAATTCACTTTCTTGCAAAGCCCTCTTAGCTTGATCGGTGCTGAAAAGAGTACTTTTACGTCGTGCCTTTCTGCCACCTTTTTTAGGCGGTGTGAGAGGTTGTGAACGTAAGGGACAATAATAGCGCTTATGTTTGTCCTTGTATTTCTGTCCCGCTTCGGCCTGGTGATTTGCGTAATCATTTGCTCCCAATTGCACTATAATGTTGTCGGGGTATCCACTTTTCTTTAGTCTGTAATCTGTGTGCTGAGACTATCTGCGACTGCGTGAATGCAGGACTCCTTAATTGCCTGTTCGATAGCCGATTTTAGCTATTCCTTTTTATAACCTTTGAATGGCTCGAGTATAGCGCAAGATTTGTTTTTCCCTCTCGTTTTATATGGCCAACATGTGTGACCTGGTGTTGGCTTATTTTAAGGTCAGGATACTGTATTCTCGAGTCTTTTGGTAGTTCGTACGTTAAAGAGAGGCCGCTGTGTGCCTTGGAACATGTTTAACACACTCTTGACAGTCATAGCACAAAGTCGGCTGTATTCGGTGCATACAAGATAATCATCTACATATCTGAAACAACGTATTACACTAGTGTCCTTGAGCGTTTCTGTTTTTTATACCTCCTGAGAACATACCTAAATTCTGCGTTTATCGAATCTGAAGGGAAAATTTTTGCCCAGAAAGAAGGAATCGCCATAGGGTCGTGCTTAGCCCCAGTGTTGTCAGATTTATATCTTGCGGCTGGTAACAGACGACTGTCAGAAACAGTGACAGCGGCCGTTCTGAGCGTTTCCGGATAACAAAGTGCGTGCTCACTCGTCCTTCCAGTGCTTTCACTTGCCTCAGCCAACTGCGACAGCGGCGATGACAGCGGAGAAAAGCCAGACAGCGGAGACAAGCCAGGACCAATGTCTGAAACAAGTGCTAAATGCCTTGGAAACTGGCAGACCAATCCAATGCTGATGGAAAGTGTTTGAGGATGAACTGTCGCAAGTTAAGGGAGTGCTCTTGAAAGGCTGGAAAGTCGCAATTTCCGATAGCTTGAAACGTGAAACGTTAGTGCGAATCCACCAGGGACACATGGGCATCAACAAGTGCAAAGCGAGAGCGAGAGGCCTTGTCTTATCGCCCGGAACCATGTAGACATAACAGCTTTTCTGCAAAAGTGTGCGGTTTGCAATAAAATACGCAGGCAATAAACCTTGAGAGCTCCTAAAAATGTCGCAGTTTCGGCGAAGCATCGATTGCGATAGCAAATCAGTGGTCAGCTATACGAAGCAAAGATAGTAGTACTATCGGTCGTATAAACTTGTAAACATAGGCATACTAACTCAATGAGCAAGCATGGCGTCACACGCGCACAAGCAAACATGACCATATCTCACTCGATGATCGCGGAAACTCGCTCTCAAACGCTGGAGTGAGGAAGCGGGACTATTTTTGGTCTACCGTGGAGTCCCATGAGCCGGCTCCATGCCCCAGGTACTCGACTCTTGATTGGTAAAAGTAGTGTTATGCCGCGTAAACGCGGACACCACCACTTCTGAGTGCGCGCTGCCCTTTCTCTGAACGACTGCATGCACGGGAAGTTCGTCCACGGGCTGCCACTGTTTACTTCGCGCACGCAATGTGGTTAGGCAGATATCATTTTGCCATAGAATCGGTGACAATTGATTCGAGAATGTTCCAATACATGCAGGCGTGTCTTGTCCAAGCGACAACTTTCACATTCGTTAGCAGGTGAAACGCGGTCACCGAAAAAAAGGGTAGACAATGTACGCGTGTCGAAATGTCCAAGCACTATCACTGAATGTTTGGAAAGGGGGCATTCACTCCGTCCTTTACTGCTAGGCGCGCCACTTCATCCTCGTACTTTCAATTCTTGCAACCAGCCTCGCTCAACGTATTTTTCTTAGTGCACATTTACCGTTGTCTGCAAAGTATATTATCGGATAGTGCGTTTAAATATAAACTAGCCTTTATTGATAGCCTCGGCTGTAGGAGTACTCGTACACTAAGCAGTGATTGAAGCTGCCACATTTACTGGCGCCTACCTCAGTTCTACATATATATTTTCTTCTTTCTGAGTTCTTACGTGCCAAAACCAGTTCTGATTATGATGCACGCCGTAGTGGAGGGCTCCGGATTAATTTTGACAACCTGGAGTTTTTTAACGTGCACTACAACGCAAGCATACGGGCTTTTTTTGCATTTCGCCTCCATCTAAATGTGGCCGCGGCGTACATAATACAACTGGAGACGTATATATGTGATTCATTGCGTTTGCAATTATAGTACTTATTACCTCGGGTCATGCAAAAATAGCCACTTTTCAGAGCATGACTGCCAACGTTGGAGGAGTGCCGGGGAGTAGAGATGCCAAAAAATGTCCCACAAGCAATCAATCGGTTCCTCCGGATTCCACAGCATCTCTGGTAGGAACAGCGTCAACGAGACAGCCTGCGGACCGGCAAGTACGTGCGAATCTTTTGGTATCTTCAAGCTTTTGCAGATTTCAAGCTGCGCAGACACTGCGTACTAATGTATAGGACGAAAAAGAATTTTCCATAGTGTTAGCTACCACGAATATGAAGCAGTGTGCCACCGTACGTACTAGACACGATGCCACTGCGCCGATTTTTTTTTTGGCAGCGAGCCTGCTTATGGCTAGGCTTCCATGCATTTTTCGTGTGCGTGTGCAAAAATGTGGGCCGATCCTGGTGATGTGCAGAAAGGGTCCAAGCGCAATGGCACATACCCCTATAGACTCCGGGTAGTGGGCTCCGGGACCTGTAACGCGCCCTGGAACTACCCATGTCACACCTAGGACCTAAAGCGGTTCCAGGAAAAGGGGACCAACAGATTTTTTTTATTCTTGCTATTGACAAGCATCATAACAAAGGGGCTACAGCACCAAAAGAACAGGTTGAAAGTGTATACAATAAAATTCCAAAAAGACGAAATGGCTAAAAAACTCGAGTTAGTGGTGTTCGTAATATCAAAGCCTACAATCGCGTCATACCCGAAAAGGCGGACCCGCGTCAGCCATGTCTCCATTCACACCGCCCTCTCTTTGTCGGCGTTGCAACCGCTTGCCTGCACAGTTTCCTGCCGATATGCCGGGGCGGCGGCACCGTCGCCCGTGTATAAAGACAAGCTGCCGTTCTCCATTTTTCAATTTCACTTGTCTTCTCTCGTCGTAATGAGGAGGCCGCGTGCAGTGCGCAATCCCGGAGAAGATTGAATTCTCGTCTCTGCTGCTGCCGTCACTCTTCGTAGGCGCGTTGCTCCTAGGGAATCCGGACTATATGCGGCTTCCCAATTCTGTGTCACCTCTGTGTCGTGTGCTAAACAGATGCGCTGTTCATCCACCTTCGCAGAGTGGAAAGACTCAAGTGTTTTTCTCTAAGAGGCTGTCTAAGTCATCGCAAGTTGCATTTGTTAGCCTTAGTTTCTCTTCGAGCACGTTCCTTTAGGAGTAATTCTTGAAGGACCACATTTGAACAAAATTAAGAATATCATTGGGTACTGCCTATTGTCGTAGAGAAGTTATGCGTAGGAACGCACAAGAGGAACGAAAAAGACAACACCAACGCCGAATATCAGACAACATCTCGGCGGGAAAATGGAGCACACACAAAAAAAAACTTTATTCGCATGCTCTACGGAAGGCAGCGCCAAATGGCTAATTATAGAAAACTGTGCGCGCTTGAGAAATGACCATTTCTCATACAGACGATATAATCATCCCTCTCTCACTAAACATAGATCCATCCCACCAATGCGATAGCAGTTATAAGGACGCTCGAGGCGCATTCACGCCGCCGCTGCCGTCGCGCTGTAGCGCTTTTGACGGTGCATGCGTTGCCCGCACGCAGAAGTTTAGACACTAGTATCTATTGCCCCTTTTCACGGAGCATTTTGTTTTAGAGAAACGAGATGGCGCTCACAAAGGCGCGCCATACCTCTCCTCAGCGACCGCGCACGAATACGAAACCATTACCGCTTCTACCTTGCTTCTGTGCGATCAGCTGTCGGAAATGCAACTGAGTTTTCGCTAACACACTGTGCTCCAATCATGCTAGATTGAATCATGTGGACTGAAGACGTGTGCAGTAGTTGGCTGCAAAAATAGTGCCTGGCATGTTAAGGAATAGAATGAATCGGTGTGGCCAAGTTCGTGGACTGCCCGAACGTGTTATTGGCACTTCGTGATGTACGGCTTTCCTCGAGGATACAGAAATCTGCTCATCCGCTAGCCTTGTATCGCTAACCTTCAAAGAAAGGCCTTCATCCCCAGAACGTCGGCAAGAGTGAGTACTACTCGTTAAAAAATGACAAAGGGAGTAGCGCCGCTTCCTCTCATAGTAAGTTTCGCGCACATTATCTATACACATCTGTCCCAAATGGCAGGAAAACGTATGCCCACTCTATCGCCGACGTATCAAGAATAAGTGAATGCGCGCACACTTGAACATATGCGCACTGTATACGCACAATAAATGACCGACTACACCGATGGCGCACGAATGGTCGAAGCTGAATGTTTCATGGCGGTCCAAAAGAGTAAGCAAGTTACTAGCTGTTATATATATATATTTGCTAGAAGGTATTAATGTTCAAAACAGCTATGTTTCAAGCCTTGTGCGCAGCAAGAACAAATCTATCGGAACTGAGCACACCAGCGAGCGATTAGGCAGAAAATGATCAGATAGTGGCCGCACCGAGGAACTTCACTGAGTCAGAAACTGACAAGCCACTGCTTCAAAATGTTTGCCGAATAAAGAACAAAGAGCAAAACACACTAATCTTGACTGAATTCATGAGCGGAATGTTTGGATAGCTTGGAATGCATATTTAGACCCGCTATTAGAACAAGCACCATAGACGCTGCTTGTGCCGTTTGTGCATAGCTTAATCAGCTCCGAAAGCGCTTTTGCATGTTCTCTGAAGCTGTGATCAAAGCTTCGTGTCGTCCACCTAGTGACCGTCTACAATATCTCAGAAAACAGACGTTTTTTTTTAAGCCGCGCCGGCGTCATCCACTTCCATTGTAAACAAGGAGGCAACGGAGGCAGTTGAGGCAAGCAATGGACGCGTCACCACGTGATCAAACATGGCAGCGCCTACGGGAGTGCCGCGAAAAGGGTCAATACCCGGCGACAACTTTCTCTGGCAGCATAGCCAAATCTGCTGAGCCCAAGCGCACATTTAACAGTGACGCTTTAGCCTGTATAGATGGGTACAACTCTAGAAGGCAGCGGCTTTTGCCCCTCAAATGCGGATGCACACATTGTTTTAACGCAGCCAATAGTCATTTTCACCAGGATATGTTTTACTGTATTACACTCTGTTTATAGCTGATGACATATAAAAAAATACTGAAGTTTTTCGAAAAAGAAATGATGTTCGATGTTTCTTATCAAACCTAGCGGAATCTAAAACAGTTAACAAGCAACATTGGTATATTATTTTTTTTGCGTTTTTTGCGTTCGTTTTTGTCACCATTTTTCATTTTTTTCTTGGTCTCCGTGTGTGCCATGTGTGTGTCGTGAGCTCTAAGCACTTGAATGTGTGTTGTCATCTGCTGCTGCGCGATAAGGAACATTTTGTCAAGAGCGTACAAGACGAAAAGCGGCATGTATCTTTATACCGTACGCGCATTGGCTGACGCGGAGGTATGCTGCCGACTCGGTGGCGTGGAAGCGGGCATGAAGAAAGGAGCGCCGACTGACCCAATGATACTTTGACTCCGGTAAGCACTTACTTGACTCGTGTTGTGTGTATAACTGGGGCCGTATTCTGAAACGTTCCCCTAGGCAAAATTTCTCTTTTCGCTTTCAGGCGTGCGCGCTGATTGGCTGGTTGAGCAAAATTGAATGACGTCGGGCTCAACCACCCAATCAGATCATCCAATTTTGCTAAAACAGCCAATCAGCGCACGCCTGAAAGCGAAAAAAGAAATTTCGCCTAGGGGAACGTTTCCGAATACGGCCCGTGATTTCCCAGCTGAATGTATGTTTCACGCTTGGTTCACGGCGCCTGTGTCAAAGAATTTTGTGCGGGGCCGGTCCGGTGTGCGTGTGGCGTGTTGCATTCGCCTTCCGCCGATGGAGCGCCAAGGTGTGGGCATGTCGTCCGATTTATCTGTACTGCAGTTTAAGCAAGTTTGTCGCAATCAGACCACTTAAATACTGAACTGAAACAAACCACTTAAACAGGGGCGCTTGTTTATGTGTTGTCAAGCTCGTTCCTACCCGTTGCGGTAGCTGATAGTGGCCATGACGTGGCGCTGCAAGGTCACGGGTTCAGCTCCGGCCGCGGCACCGGATTTCGATTGGACGAAATGCAGGAACACTCGTGAGGTGCTCTTTAAAGATTCCCAGGTGGTTAAATTTAATCCAGAGCCATACACTGTGGTGTGCCTTGTAATGATATAATGGTTTTGGCTCGTAAAATCCCAGAATGTGATTGATCAGCATAATGCTTGACCCTGTGTTTTAAGTGGTACTATTGCAGCGGGGCCCATGCCACAACCGTTTATATAAACATCGAACTCACTGTCCGTTTTTGTTGTTGTACGTTATAAAATAATCATACACAAATGTCGTGAACGATATCGTGTCATGTGTGAAAAACAGCCAGTTTGATCGTTCGCGAATGGAATGCTACCCTATTGTAAAAAAGAAAATAAATGCTCACAGCGCATGGGATTGACGCCACCAGTTTCCCTCCCATCCATGAATATTTTTTTTCACGTCGCAAAACTATTTCTATGAAATTATTTTTGTACTGTTAATAATTTGAAAAACCAAGATTTTACTCTTGGCGTATGATAGAAAAAAAACACGCTAGTCTGGTGTTACTATAAGTATATTCCTTCGCGCAAAAAAATGGAAAATAAGGTCTCTGAAAGTCTGAAAGCCAGAGAGAGAAAATATGCAAGTCGGAGCACTGACAAGAATTGCGACTTTTATGTACTTGGCGCAGAAAAGTGCCTTTAGCCGATGTCATATTGTCATACATTTCTTTTGAAGTTATTTAAATGTTCTGCGAAAAACTGTCGGTAAAAGAAATTGGTTCTTGGTATTTCACTATATCTAATACATATTCCGTGAACAATAAAATGTTCGACTGATTCATTCAATCACATAAAAACAGTGTTAACGCAGTAGCTAAACACTTAAATAAGCATCAAGTGCTTATTTACATCTTTTATTCTTGAGGGCATTTCGTTGTGTAGCTTGCATAATACTGCGTTTATACAATTCTTTAAATCGTGGCATCCACAGCATCTGGAGAAAAGGGTATGGCAGTTGCTGGTGCAAACTTGCGTGACACATCAGCAGAAAACATTCTTATACCAACTGGTTAATGCTTTGTGTGAATGTAAAAAGAATGTTTAAGCCTGTTACCTGCATTTGTGAATATACTTACACACATACTAAACAGTGGTAAGACAACAATCCACAGTTGAACATGCCCTTCCTCATAAAAAGTTCCTGTGCACGTAATCCATAATACTTGTGAGTGTGTAGGTGTTGAGGCCCTCTAGCAGCATTATGTAGCAGCTCCATGACTCCGGACAAGAAAAACAGAAAAACACTGCAACAATGTTGTTCCTGTTAGCCTTCAATTCGTGCCAGCTTTTATAAGGAATATTGAATACTGTGACATCTTAAAAAGAAGTTACGATGTCTCATACTGCTGATTTTACGTTCCTTTTGCTGCTAGAAAAAAATAGCTATGGTAATTTTTTTTTCATTCATAACTATGTATGCAGCATGTGTGCCACTCAAGTGCAATAGCTTCACAAGGCATCCCAGGCCCCGAAAGGAGAAGTTGGAAGAAGATGCAAGAGCAGCATGCCAATGTTGCTGGTGAGAGCCTTGTAACACTGTCACATAAATTTTAAGAATGCTGATCTCGTAAAGCGGTTACTAGCACACAATGTTTGTAGAAATTCAAACAAGACAGAACTTGCAGAAGAAGAAGAAGGCTTGAAGAATGGTTATACAAAAATATCACTCGGACCAACATTTTGGCAGGGTCTTAAGTCAAGCCAGCACCTGATTTCTGCTCCCCCACTTCATTGGGGGAAGATGAGAATTATGCAGACAGTGCATAGAGTAAGGTGAGGGAATTGTAAGTCTTCAAAAAAGAGGACAGAAAGAAAACAAGGAGGTGTAGGTTTCTTGTAATAGAGAACATGTAGGGCTACTAGTGTTGTTTCATCCAAGCAGGGGTGACAAACCTAGAACAATTTGTGTGTATGCAAGTTTTTCCTGTGTTGGGCCTAGTTAAACGAGAACGAAGATATATGGTTTGGATATTGCAAAAGAAAGAGCAATAAAAAGAAAGAACTATAATCTCAGTTGTATCCAGATATTTTTGATTAAGCCAAGAAGCATGAAATGAAAGCGAAAGGCATGAATGCACATCTTGTCGAAACCAGAGGGCATTAAAGTAGAGATAAAATAAGTGATCGATTGAGTTATGAATTCATCATAGCCCACCAGGGAGAACACACACACAGTCCTAGGTGTATTTGTGCTCTAGACGGTACTATTTGTGCTCTATGATGGTATATTTCAAAACATTGTTAGCTGTTTGCGACACGCTACCTTTTTCGTTGCTCTTTTTTTTAAAAAAGACCTACAAATCTTTTTAATAGAAGATTCTCGGCTTCACTCAGCTCTCACATATAGCTTATTGCTATCACAAAGTGGCATTAACCCGATTCATGTTAAATGCTAGCCTCGCCATTAGCAGGACCTTAGGAGCCACACGAAGATGAAGAGTCTCTTCACGTTTGTGTGACAGGCACATTGTGCATGAATTTTATTTATTTCAGCAGGCTGCATGGACCTTAGAAGATTTGAGGTCTTTTACTTAGTCATAAAAAGAGCTATACAGAAAGTAGTGCATTGCAAACAGAGGCAATATATTCAAATATGCTTTGCAAGCATTGTGTTGACATAGTGACCATATGGTAATTTAAGGTTGTAATTTGTGATAAGCATTTAGGCAAGAACACAAAAATATTAAAGGTCTCTTGTGGATGATAAGAACATCAAGCTCATTTAATCTGCATAGAAGTTCACTAATTGCATATATGCACTTATTTCATAGTTCACTGCATAGAAGTTCATTGACGATCCTGTGTCGCAGCAGAGACATCACTCTTGCCACATTTACCATGGCTCGTTATACTGTTCTTATACCTTAGGCAGAACAATTTCACCTGCATTAAACCACAAAAGCTTTAAGTACTAATATAACTTGCTTACTTTTATGGCTTTAAGCATAATCTTTCACTGCTATTGATGACGGTACATGTTGGTTATCTTACTGATAACATATCTTGCTTTTCAGGATATGCCAGCACGAAGTTTCCAGGCGCAAGTGTTTCTTGTATAAAAGACAGCCTGTTCTCTCACCTCACAAGGGAAATAAAATCAGTATATAAAATGCCTTTTCATGTGCCTTTTTTGTTTTCCTGTTGGCTGCAGTAATATTCAGCGACAGTGAGCCAAATCTTGCTACTTTATACCTTATTGGGATATATCCTAGTACAAAGAAAATACAATAGAAATTCATCTCTGTCTAAATCATAATGAATATACAATAACGAACCAATGGAAAAACAACACAATTATACTACAATGGATTTCCAATGGATTCACGGTGGCCACTTTTCCATGACTGCTAAACAAATCTACAATGAAATACCAATCAAATTCCACAATTGTTTTTGTTGTTGGTGGCACAAAATATCGATGGAAAACCGATGGAATTCCAACAATTTTTGTAAGGGAGTGCCTCAAGCGGCCAATCGCGCGGCAATTCTGCGTGCATTTGCGGGCTTCTTTCACGCTCGAAAAAACACATTTATGTAGCACGTATTGAGCAACAGAAAGGTGTTTCGGTAGTTTTTCATGTTGCTCTACAACTTTCTCATTGACACTTTGATAGTTTGGACAGTACTTCTCGAGTTAGATAATTAATTACAAATTATAATTTAAATTTCATTAACCAAAAAATTATTGGCGGCTACTCTACTGTACTGGAAACAATACGCACTAGGTTAGCTTCGTGTAATGCCCTTCATCTTTTTTAAATCATGCTGTATGGTAGCTGGGACACCTGTATATATATATATATATTATATATATATATATATATATAGGACGTAGACGTTCGTGCGTTCGGCTGGTGGATCCTTTTGATGCTGAAGTTTTTCTATTTTTGTGTTTAATCGTGCATCAGCAACGCACAGCGCTGTTTGTACGGGCCTTCAAGACTGCTGCTTTGCTGGGAGGCCCTCCGTGCGAAGCCTGCTATGGAGGTGATGGTGGTGGACCAGTTTAGCGGCAGGGACAGACCTCCCATCGCAAGGAAGCGCCTCAGCTCCTCAGTGGAAGCAGAAACTGCCGATTCCGAGTCTGACGCCAGGTCAGACGACTCGGATGCCTTCATACCTGCTAAGCATCGGCATTCATGATGGAAGTCTTCGACATCGTCATCAAGCGAAGCAACCATCATATACAACAGCATCTTGACTACGACAGTAGCCTTCGTACCAGTCGACGTGATGGTAAGCCTGAATGCCATCTCCAAACAGAAACTGCATGATTTTTCTTCAAACTGGCACTGGATCTTATTCAAGAGGTTCGAGTGAACCGAAGGAAAAATATTTTGCCGTGCACACAACAGATGAGAAGACGTGCAAACTCTACTTGGCCTGTCTCAACTCTGTAGTGTCAACACGCGGGCTTAAATACCAGATGGCGCGGATGTAATAGCTGGCGTCATATCTGATGTTGACCTATAACTTCAGGACGACGTCTTAAAAAGTATCTTTGCACGCCACCATGAAAAATCTTAAGCACTCGACGGCTCGGCTCCTCAAAGTGTGTTAAGATTCTTTTCGACTGTGCAAAACTGCCTAGTCATATAAAGGCTGGACTAGTGCGATACCCAGTTCAGCCCTTCGTACCTAGACCCTTACAGTGCCGCAAATGTTTAAAACTTGGTCATGTGCAGGGTTTCTGCACAAGTGCCAGATGTGGTCAAAATCACGACGCAAATTCTTGCGACAGTCCGGCCTCTCGGTGCCCGAATCGTAACCCTGAACACTTGGCAACAGACAAAGAATGTCCCACACTGAAGGAAAAACGAAAGGTTCTAAAGAGAAAGCTAAGAAGAAGGCATCAGGAGAAAAGCTGAGTAGCCGCAGTGCCCGTCCAGCGGCTACAAATGGCAGAACTGAAGATGTACTCGCACGTACGAACAATATCAAGGACACCACGCGTCGGCAAGAAAGTGGGAAACGGAATTTCTGTCTCTCTGCGATATCGTGGCCGGCGCTTCCATCGAAAGCGTCCGAACCAGTATCGGCCAAGATCACGCCTCCGAAAGCTTCGGAACCAACTCCATCCAAGGCGTCGTCTGCAGTAGAACACTCTGTAAATAGGGTGCCTACAGCAGTCTTGGTCAACGATGACGAAAAACTTATCAACCTGCATAAGATGCTTGTCAACGTCGTTAGATCTCTGATTGCCGGTCGCCAGACACCAGCAGCATTAGCCACAGAGCAACTTATGGGGGCTCTTGTTCCTGTGCTCGACGGCCTTCACTAGAAACAACATGAATGCTCGTGGAAAACCCCGTCCCTCTGTGCCGCAATGGAATGTCAGGTCCTTAAGACCGCGGCATGCCGATCTAGTCCTTCGGCTCCTCGCAATGAACACCCCGCCAGATGTTATAGCGCTTCAAGAAACCAATGTAAGAAAAGAATAATTTAGACTTCCAGGTTACGTAGGCATCCACAGTAATGCTCGATGCACAGCGCCGGCATGCGGGTCCTTCCAGTGCACGGACGCCACGCATCGGCGAAATATTTCAAAGGCATCGTTCTACGTCCGAGCTGACCCACATTTCGCAGTTATTGACACAAACGATATCTGCGATGCCGAATTTGAATGTACAGCTGTTACTGTGAGTCTCAGAGATACCACGACGACTGTTGCAAGCATATATTATCGACCGACAATTTCTTCAGGCATCACCATATTAGAATTCTTAGTCTCTCGGTGTGGCCCATCATTTGTGCTGTGCGGAGACTTCAATGCTCGCCATCCTCGCTGGTGTTCTCGTCCAGAAGACCAGCGTGGGATAGAGATCAACGAGCTTATTGTTCTACATGATCTACAAACACTCAATGACGGCTCACCTACATTTGTGGGCAGAGGGAAGGAACAATCCACCATCGACCTTGCGATATCAACAAGAGATGTGTATCTGGCCTGGTCATGTGAATCTGACCCATGGGGCTCAGATCACCTTCCAATTTGGTTGATTCCAGAACATACTCCTAGCCGCCAGACTGCCGCCTACACAGTGACAAACTGGAGCAAGTTCCGTCAGCTGATTTCAGAGGCCCCATCACATGACAAGTTGTTTAAACTGGTGAGCGAGTGTCTTCAACAAGCTACCGTAAGAAGACGGCGGGCAATAGATAAACCGAACCCTGATTTAAAGCTCTTGAGGCTACGCGCCTGTAGACGCCGCGCTTACAGGAGAGCGCAGCGCTCTAAGAGAAGGTCCGATTGGACGGTATATAACCGCCTAGACGCAGCCATACGGCGGCACACAAAACAACTTCGTCGAAAGAGCTGGGCAGCACTGTGTAGTTCGCTGCATACGGCAAATGGTTTTGGAAGTGTTTGGCGAATACTGAAGGCTCTCCGCACTCCTGATATCTGCAAGAATCCAACTTCTGCTTTGTGCATAACGACTGGCCGGACTCCGAAAATTCTTGCGGACGCATTTGCCGACCTTTTCGTACCTCCTATGTCAAGTGACAACGCAAACAATGATCTTAATCCTCTGACAAGTCAGAACATCACAACGTTCTGCTATGGTCCAGCCTGCCAGATGGATGAAGCAGACTTTACTATCGAGGAGCTTCATCACGCGCTCAGCCTCTCCAAACGTCGCACTGCCCCTGGTGAAGACGGTGTTACGTACCAGGCGTCACGAAACACCGATGAGGCCTTTCATCAAGATGTCTTGGACGCATATAACGAAGTGTGGCGAACGTTTCTGATCCCCAATGATTGGAAATCATCTGTGGTGATACCAGTCTTAAAGCCCGGTCGCCCTGCAAAACACCTTATGTCTTACCGGCCAATATCGCTAACTTCTAATGTTATGAAGTTGATGGAACGAATAGAGCACTGCACGGGCCGATTTTTGCGGCCCGGGCCCGGCCCGGGCCCGTTTTTACATTGGGCGGCGCGCCCGAACCCGATCAAAACTTTTATGGCGATACCCGGGCCCGGCCCGGGCCCGGAAATAATCTACGTTACCCGCCCGACCCGGCCCGCCACCCCTTTACCTTAAGCCCGAGCCCGGCCCAAGCCCGACTCGAAACTGGCCCGAACCCGGCCCGAGACCGAAAAATACATGTTTTTCAGAGTTGAGAAGCCCGAGAACAACTCGCAGAAAGCCCGAGCCTGGCCCGGGCCCGCGTGAAAAAACCCGAGCCCGGCCCGGGCCCGGGTCAAAAAGCACACGCCGTGCCCGAGCCCGGCCCGAGCCCGTGAAAAAACTGCTCTACCCGGCCCGGCCCGGCCCACGGGCCGGGCCGGGCCCGGGCTTTCGGGTAAGCCCGAGCCCGTGCAGTGCTCTAGGAACGAATGGTACTGTTTCGTCTAGATGGCAGGCTGGAGGAGCTAAATTTCTTTCCTGATGTCATGAGCGGCTTTCATCGTCACCGTTCAGCCCTCGATAGCATAGCAGACCTCGTATAATCTCTAGAGTCTGCTCGAGAAAACAAGCACTCGGCATACATTCTCTTCCTGGACATGCAGCAAGCTTTCGATTCGGTGCCCCATAAGGCGATTACTATCGCCCTTATGAATGCGGGAATTTAGGGTCGACTGCTTCATTTCGTGCATAACTTTCTATCTGAGCGCCACATGAAAGTGCGTGTTGGAGGAGCAACAAGTGATTCTCGCCCTGTTAAGTGTGGTGTACCGCGAGGCAGCGTCTTGTCGCCGCTTCTCTTCAACAGCGTACTTGCTGGACTTCCAAGCCGATTGCCTCAGGATTGCGTCCAATATGCATAGCAATCTACGCTGATGACATTGCACTGTGCATCAGCGGTCCTTCGCTCCACGGTCCACGTCTTCTCAGAATCTTGCAGAGAGCTCTCAATGCAACTTCAGAGCCCTTGGAGGAAGTCTGTCTGCAGATTTCACCTGCTAAGTCAGCCGCAATTGCTTATCATCCAAGGCAATGGGCTCGTCGAAGCATGAGCCGGCTGTACCTCGGAGAGATACCAGTGCAATGGGTACAACACCACCGCTACCTGGGCGTAATTATAGATGATCGCCTCTCTTGGCGCCCTGCCATTACCTCTGTGCGGTGCAAATCTCGGTCGCTGCTCAAGTATGTGGCCCCTTGACTGCTAGGGCGTTGGCTGCGACCAGACGACAGCACTTCAGGTATACCATCATCTGTCCTCTCTGGCTGATGTATGCCTTGCCAGTCTTGAACGTGCCGCCAAATGTGATGTCGCAATTGGAATGGGACCATCTTGTTGCCCTGCAAGTCCTGCTTGGCTTACCTCGGGAGGCGCAATCTGTTCCGCTACTCACAGAAGCGCACCAGTTGCCCCTGAGCTTGCAAGCAGACCAGAGAGCGCTGCACCATATCGAGCGTTTGCACCGAGCATCAGACGGCCAAGCAATGATTAATCGGCTGATTCAGCGCCCGTTTTCTCGGATGGGGAAAATGGCGACATTGTTTGTGGACATTACTCGTAGTTTGGGATGCACTACTTCATCACAACTCCGAAGAAGTGCAACAAATGTTCCCTTCCCATTTATCTGTCAATTCCCGAAATACGCAAATGTCTACCAGCCTGTTTCGGCACTATTTCAATTGGCCCAGTCCCACCTATCTGAAAAATTTGGAAGTTATATTAAAGTATTCACGGCGCATCTGTGCACAGTGACGCCCAAGGCGCTTCTGCAGCTTTCTTCCGCCCTTCGACTGGCATCAGACAGGTGTTTAAAATACTACATCCAACCTCATCAACAACTGCAGAACTGGCCGCGATTGATGTCGCTCTGAAGTACGTACACGAAGAGTTAAAAGCATTGATGGTCGTCATCCTTACAGACTCCCGTGCTGGCCTCAGCAGACTGAGACAAGATGCCAATACCCCAATTTTATGCAGTATTCAAGAATCTTCGGGCAGAATTACTTCCTGCGGGGTGTCCCTCATTGCCCAGTGGATACCCTCGCACGTGGGCATCTCTGTAAATTAAGAGGCTGATCGCCTTGCTTCGAATTGTGCCCACCACGAATGTGACTGCCCTGACATTTCCTGCATGCTTGAAAACGCTCGTCTTCTGCTACGCCGACACCTCCTAAAGCACCACCCAGACCGGCGTGTTGCAGACGGATCGTTCCCTCTCCGTGTTAGTGGTCGAGGCTTGCCCCGTCGTGCTAGAGCACTGCTATATACGTTAAGGGTTGGGTTTGTGTTGGTGCACACATTTCGCGCACTGCACACTGCACAAGGTCCTAGAGACGACCGTCTAAGCCGTGTTCTGAGAGCAAGTGTTGCAGTCTGCGGCTTGCTCGATGGTCCGCGGCGACGTTGGCGTTATGTTCACGGTTAGGGCTTGCTTCACGGCTTTGCGGGGCTGACTTGGCCTCCCGTTTATAGACATCATTTGTATTTTGTTTTCTTGTGTCTGTGTCTCCATCATTTCTTCATTTCCTCTTTTCTTTCCTCATGTTTTCATTTCCTCTATTCCTTCCTCCTGAAAGAGTAGGCAGGCGTTGTGCCCCTCTTGGTGGCAGTTGTTAGCTTGCTCCCTCCCTATTTCCTTCGTGTCCTTGTGTTATATGTACACAAACGAAATAATAATAATAATAATAATAATAATAATAATAATAATAATAAAATAAATAATAATAATAAATGTGTATATATAACGGCGTGCCTCATAATAAGATCGCGGTTTTGGCGCGTAAAACCCCATAATTTTGTTAATTTAAATTATTGCAATCGAACGTATATGGACACTTCCAGCGCATTTCTGCTGTCGTCGTGGTCGCGGACGTCGTCGTGTACGTCGCTGTGAGGTTCCGTGTAAAATGCAAACACGGTGACATCGTCGCTGTGCGCCGTACGCTGTATGTGTGAGTGAAACATTGCGAGAGTCAGTCAGCCAACGATTGCGGCTCAATCTCGCGCGCGCGAGCGAGGAAGGCGGGGCGGAAGGGCGCTACTGCGCGCGCGACGGTCGGGGGGGGGGGGGGGTTACTCCGGCGGCTGTTGCTTACGGCACGGCCGCGCGGGCAGCGTATATTAAAAGCGATCTGCGACGTTGAAAAAGTACGCGCCCGCGCGGGCCTCATCTTCCACGCGATCTGCGATGTGACCAAGGTGCTACTAGTGCCGGTAACTTGGTATGCGATTTACTTTCGACGTTTAGTTCGCGTTGACGCGTGAGATCGCACGAAGGTCCATTCGCTCGCTGATGCTACCGCGCCTCCTCACTCCAGCGTTTTCAAAGCGAGTTTACGCGGTCATCGAGTGAGATGTGTTCATCTTTACATGTGCGCCCGTGACACTTTGCTTGTTACTTTAGTTAGTATGTGAATGTTTACAAGTCTACACGGCCGATAAGGCTACTATGCTTAGTCCGCATAGTTGTCTACTAATTTGCAATGACAATCGATGCTTCGCCTTTCGGACGAAACTGCGACTTCATTTTTAAACAGTCCCGATACGGGAACGTGGTGGTAACTCGCTTTCTCTTTCACTCTCGATCAAAAAAGGATGCACCTCCAAAGGCACGTTTCAATCATGTAAAGAAAAGCGTTAGTAAATCGGTTATTTAAATGCTTTACAACTAATGGCGATGCTTAGAATTTTGTTAACTTCCATTCATGCAAAGTGAAATCTCCTGAACGTTTATCCAGCGCATATGTCACAAGCTTATTTTCATGCAACGCTTATTTTGTGCACTGCATCATTCAGAACCTAGGGCGAAATGCAAACTCCACATCTGGTGAACGCTGTGTGAGACTTATACGCAGTGATATCACAAGGACCAAGGCGATGCATGATGCTTGTTCAGGGAAGGATGGTAATTACAGGTGTATGTACAAGAAAGCACGACACGTATCAAGCGACACTGACACATTCTGTACCCTTTGTTCCACAGTGAGGCATAACCATACCAGAGGATTTGCCAAGAACGGGTGCACTCCCAGTAGCTCACACCGAAAGGCTAAATCAAAGAAAATCAAGTAAATCAATGGATCGGTGAAATATAACTCACTGTTCTATTAGCGAATTCGTGTGCGTTAGACTTGTCTGTCAGCCGACTTTGCATGTTCCATCTTATGTAGGAATGCGAAAATGGAGCATGCAAAATCTGGAGCATTGGCAAACTGGTACAGACGCAGTACCACGGCATTTAGTAAATGAATGAAGCAAACTGAAGCAAATTAAACAATAGGCGAAATACATTTCACCATTTCATTAACTGATCGGTCTGCCATACAGATCCCTCTGAACAGACATTATAGCTTAAGGTGTTATGCAGGAAGTGTTTTTTTTTTTTTGTTACGCAGAACAGAGGTGGACATATTTGGTGAACCTACAAGCGTTAAGATAGTGACCGACGCAACCGCAGCCAGGAAGCCATGCCAAATCTGGAAAAATAGGCAAGAGAAGCTTGTCTATAAAAAGCATGCCATGCAGCAAACCGCAGACCTATCTGAGACACATGCTACATTTTGACTGGTGTGCTTAACTGATGATGGCATGCGTGGAAGTTATCGCGGTGTGTTAAAAAATATCTGCACTTCTTTACGCAGCGTCTCCTGGTGGCCATAGTTGTCGCCGTACCAGCCGCTGTGGGCGCCGCTCTGATTCTGGCATTTTGGTTCTACACGTACCGGCTGTCAACTGCCGTGGCAGAGCTGTTAAAAGAAACGGACAACCGGACAGGTCACGAGGTGCCTGCTCCCATCAAGTTCCTATGAGTTGGCTTCGTGGTGGTGCTGCGTAGCCTCGTTATGAACGTCGGTAACAGCGCGAACAGCAGTAAACTTCTGGCGCTTGACTGCACGGTGCAGCGAAGACCAGCAATTCCACCAGTGACTGTTGCTGACATAATAGATACTAGTCACTCCAACGTGGAGATTTCGCCCTGTGATCAACTGGCTACGGAAACTGCGGAATATGTGCGTTGTTAACATGTGAAATACTTATATAAGAACACAATGTCACAGCTCTGACACTTTCTAGAGCGATGAACATACCTAGTGCTTATGCGTTAAACTCTTGCTTTTGAATTTCGATCAATAAAAGCCACGTATTGTTGATTGCATTGTATGCATCTCCTTAAGACATGCGGTGGCGATAGTGTGACGGTGACGACATGACGACCCATGTTTGTGTAGTCCTGCGAAGAAGCGTTAAAAATTTGCCATCATGACCTGGCTGAAGGCGGTACCATGCTGCACAAAGTCGTTGTAGCGTTAGCTACTGAGAAGATAGAAGTGGGGAAAGTTGGCGGATTTGTTATGTGGATGTAGTCTGCCAGAGCGCCTCAAAACGCTTTCGTGCAGCCACGGAGGAAGAATGTGAGAACCATGTGGTTTCCACTTTTTTCTTCTTTTTCCCTTTTTTTGAGCATCTTGTTACCATGTGGAAAGCGGAATGGAAAGCGGAGTAAGCACGTGATCTCGCTCGTGCTATGTGACGTGACGTACTCGCCAATCGTACGGCATTGTAGAAGTATACATGCGGTTGTAGCCTAAGAGCAGTAAGGCTTTAATTTAAATCTTTCTCGGTTGGAAAAAATTCTTCTAGCACGAAGGGCTAGAACGTTTTTTTTTTTATTTCACTGTATACTGTCACCTTGCCGTTTAAAGCAGGCTTAGATATTACTTTGTTCAATGGAATGCAGTAATTGTTTCTTATGAAAGAAGCCTCGGCAATTGAATTTGTGTTTTCAGGTTGTTGGGGAAGGGTGCGCCTTTTTCGTTTTTTCTTTCTTTTTAGCGAGGGGCAAGGAGAATTTTACAAAGTAGTCTGTAAAACGAGTTATCTTTAAATCTGCATAACATTCGTTATCATCCGGTTGCTAATGGGAATGGGCGTTGATAGGGCACTTCACAATACATGATTCTTATATTCTTGGGCCATCATTGCATATTACAAACTAGGACGTCTGTGCACAATGCAGATAATGATGCCAGGCCTGCGCTTGCACTATTTGTTGCAGTATTTGGAAACTACAGTACAGTATACCTTTCTCAAGTGCTGCACCTTTCTTACTCAAATCCCCGCTTGCAGTGTAATGGAACGGCTGTGTGGTCCCTGCCAAAGAAGGAGACTTTTGGCGGTCCGTTTCTCATGCAGTGCTTACCAGTGTCAGAAAGATGGTGAGAGGTCCTCACAAGCTCACCTAAGGTTGTCCACGTAAGCTCTTATTCCCTAGGTCACATTGCCAGGTCTGTTGCCATTAGCAACGGCGTCGTTTAATGCTGTCAAGTCTTGTGGAAACAAATCAGCGATTGTGACTTCAAAGCAAAAAAAGGTCGCAGTTTTTCCCGAAAGGCGAAGCTTTGATAGTGATGACAAAGCATTAGACGACTACACTGATAAAGGTTTGTAGTTATATCAGCCGTGTAAATAGCAGTCAACATTCGCTTACTAAATAAATTAACAAGCATGGTGCCGCACACACAAAGGCAAACATGAACAGATCTCACTCGAACACCGCGGACACTGACTGTCACAACCCTGGCCTGATGAAGAGCGACAGCAGCGAAAAGCGAATTTGTCTTCGTGCTGCCTCGCCACAGCGCGCGCTAGGCGTGCGATAGCATGCGAACACGAAGTCACCGACACCTTGGCTGGCCTGGTCTTTGCACCCACCCGAGATTACCTCCGGACAGGGCACGCGCGGCCGCGCTGACACTCTCCTTGCGCAACATAAGAGGGGCTAGAAGAGTAGGAGTGCGCTCACCAGCTCCCATTCTCCTTTCCGTCCCCATTGCGCATACGAGATGAAGCACATCCTGGCCATCATTTATATGTGTTAAAAGAAAAAAAAATGACGTATGTCCAGACAAATGATGGAAATAGGCATTTATAGATACTATAAAGTCAGGGCTAAGCCAAGTTTATTCAAATATTTATTGTGGTGCACCTTAAGTGTGGGGCCCTTGCCCGCCGGATCAAATAAGCATTTGGCTATAATCCGGTCTCTACTAATCATATACAGTCACCCAGCAGTAGTTTCTGGTTTATTGTGGCACGATGTTGCTGTACAGTTGATCAGAGTATGTCAGCACTGGTGTACTTGATGCAGTAAAATAATATAGCGATTGTAGCCTAGTGTATCGAAAATTGAGCTGTTACGTGTTAAGATGCACAGAATCGTTCCTACTACCAGACATTTCAATGCTGTTCTCACTGAAGAGGCCCTAAACAAAGCGAAACAGAAACCTACCTTCGCACCCGCTAGTTGCCTGTGGGCCGAATAAAAAATTGCACTAAAATTTGTTAAACGCAAGATGGGAGCACCCTAATAGCACCACTGTAGAATAGATAGATTTAACAATTTCGTATGCACTTAATTTTTAAAGTGTGCTAACAAAAGAGAAGATAGACACGTGAGCATTCCGAAATAGTGCTTTTATTGCGATAGCAATTATATGGACACTCAAAAGCAGATTTCTGCCGTCGCGTCGCCGTCGCCGTGAGGTTCCGTATGACGTCATTTGGAGAAGAAATCGTCGCCGCGCGTCGAACGCTGTATGTGCGAGTGAAAGGGCGAGAGGGGCGCGTCTTTCACGGGGAGTGAACGCACGGCGGAGAACAAACGCGCGTTCTGCACCGTGCTCGCTTAAGGGCTGCAGAAGTAGGCGTCTCTGTTCTCCTTTACAATCACCATATATGTAGAGCAAAAAGCGCCTTCTTCCAACGCGCGAGAGGCCGTGGGGGAGGGGGAGGGAAGGGAGGCGACGTTTAGCTGCGTCACCAAGTGCCTATTTAAATCAGAGGCTCCGGCAACAGTCACCAACGCCGCGCGCATTTTGAGCGAACGCGGGCAAAACGCCGATGGCGTCGACAACAGTTCTGCGTGTTGCCGATGCTGCTGCATGTCCAAGTTTATACAGCTGATAAAGCTAATATCATTACTCCGTATAGCTCTCTACAAGTTTGCTATCGCAATTGATGCTTCGCCTTTCAGGTGAAACTGCGGCAACTTTTTTGAAAAGAAAACACAGCGAGCACGTGAACAGTCACCTGCTCGTAATCTTTGGAGGCATTTAAGAAAATGTAACCTAGAGAACGCATAAAACACGTACGAATCACAGATACACCATTTTTGTGGCAGGCTGTGCAGTGTAGATTGCGAGGGTTCTCGGCCTAACGAATAAACAGCAGGAAATAATCGTTTCGATTCAAGAATCTTCATGTCTTTCGGCAATGGTCTATGTATTGAGGCGTACTTAGCGACTACAGAATTCGTATACCCGGAAAAATCAGTCACAATTACGCCCGTCTCCGGAAAACTAAGCGATGCAGCTCCCGTAGGCAACGCTGCATTGACTACTCGACCGCGAAACCCTCTGATCCCTTTGCCGACCAAACAGAACTTGATGGATGTTGCAGTCGATGGCTTCAGTGTCCCAGCACTCATTGACACTGGCGCGCACATATCCGTGATGAGGGCTCAGTTGCGCCGACACCTGAACAAAGTTCTCATACCAGCTGCATCACTCACCCTCGGCGTCGCCGATGGCGGAAAGCCAACCGTGCTTGGTACGTACACTGCTCGCATTGTTTTGTTTGCCGTTTTGGAACAATGCCCTTAGGACATTATGCTCGGCTTAGACGTTTTGTCGTCCCACTCGGTTCTTTTTGACTGCGCGTCTAGTGTCATTCAGCTTGAACTGCCCAACGGCTCTTATAATCCACCAGTCATACAACCACTGTTACGCTCTCCCGAAGACATCCGCCTGTCGCCTCAAGTCACTACGTACGTCACTGTAATCTCGTTCCCATCTGTTCCTGACAGCGTCCATGTGCTATGTCCCACCGCTGATATACTTCTTGAAAGGAATTTGGCCGTTCCCCATACCGTCCTCCCTGTTACAGGCAATCAAGCTTCGCTACCTCTCCTTAATTTTACCTGCTCGACTCGATTGTTCCCAGAGGCATGTCCTTGGGCGACATCTCACCTGTGAACGATTGCAAGATATCGGCTCGTAACGCCCAAATTCCGTCGCCCTCTACAGGAACCTCCGATTCACCGACACTCACAGACGAACTTAGCCAGATGACCGCACGTGACCTTCCTGCACACGTTTCCGCCGTCTCTTTAAAAGTTAGCGCGACATTTTTGACCTTGACGGCCACCCTTTAGCCCAGAAATCGGCGGTCACTCATCGTATTTACACCGGAGACGCCAATCCGATACACCGCAGGTCGTAATGTGTTTCACAAGCTCAACCACCACTGATCCAACGAGAAGTCAATAAGATGTTGGCTAACGGCGTTATGTAGCCATCTTGCGGTCTGTGGCGTGCCCTGTTGTCCTTGTCAAGAAGACGGACGGCATTGGTGCTTTTGTGTCGATTACAGAAACCTCAACAAAATCATGCGCAAGGATGTCTACCCTTTGCCGCGTATTGATGACGCTTTGGACTGCGTGCATAGAGCGAAGTATCTTTCATCCATAGACCTTCGAGAAGGCTATTGACAAATCTCGGTCGATGACGTGGACCGTGAGAAAAACTGCCTTCGTAACATGTGATGGCCTCTAACAATTCAAGGTTAAGCCGTTCAGCCTTTGTAATTCCCCGGCACCTTCGAAATAGTGATGGACTCCTTCACGGCTATAACGGTCCATATGTCTGGGTTACTTAAATGATGTGATATTTTTTTCACCAACTTTCGCAAGTCATCTCACGCGTCTATCGGCCATTCTTGCTGTTTTCCCACACGCTGGTCTGCATTTTAACTCATCCAAGTGCCACTTTGGACGTCGCCAATATACCGTTCTTGGCCATCTCGTCAGCGCCGCTGGCGTTCAACCCGACCCTTACGAGATTCGCGTTCTCGAGAACTTCACTGTTCCATCTTCAACCGCAGATGTAAGAACCGTTGTTGGACTGTGCTGATACTTCCGCCATTTCGTCAAGAATTTCGCCGAAACCGCCCGCACACTTACCAACTTACTTAAGAAGGACGTTGCTTTCACAAGGGCCTTGCTCATACCAAAGCCTTGTCCGCCCTCGTACGCTTGCTAACGGCTCCCCCATTGTTGGCTCATTGTGATACATCTGCCACCACTGAACTTCACACGGCTTCCAGTGGCCATGGAATTGGGGCCGTACTCGTTCAATAGCAGCGTAAGCCAGAGCGCGTAATTGCATACACCAACCGCCTCCTGTCCCCCGCCGAGAGGAATTTTTCAACTACTGAACGGGAGTACCTGGCGTTAGTTTGGGCAGTAACCAAATTCCTCTCCTACTAGTACGACCATACATTTTCCGTGGTTACCGATCACCACGCCTTCTGCTGGCTCTCGTCACTGAAAGGCCCGACTGAACGATTGGGCCGATGGGCGCTACGGCTCCAAGCATATTCGTTTGCTGTTTTCTACAGGTCAGGCCACTTGCACAAGACACCAACTGCCACTCCCGTCATCCTGTCGACCACCCGGAACATGATACGGTACGACAGCCGACATCATAACGTTCAGTTTTTCCCTGGCTCCGTTGTCCTCCTATGGACACCATGGCGCCGCGTTAGCTTGTCTGAAACGCTGCTGTCGCGCTACACAGGGCCCTGCACGATATTGCACAAGCTTGGCGATGTAAACTACGAGAACGCTCCGCTGGTCTCGGGTGGCCCCACTGACATTGTGCATGTGTCCCGGCTGACGCCTTACATTGCCGATAGTTCTCGTGCCGTACAGTTAGCGCCGAGACGGCGCCTTTGCAACCAAGAGTGGCGCCAGTCTGAAGAAGTCGATTTGACGTGTAGATGTAGAATAGGTCCCGCCAGCCACTGCCGCCACTTGTAAATATTGTAAATACACCTGTATACGTGACTTGCGCAAAGTAACAATATTGTAAAAGCAGAGGAAGAATTCTATACTGACCTGTACAATGCCCAGAGCAGCCACGCTACCTTCATTCGAAGTACTGGTGAACAGGATGCAGATGCTCCTTCTGTAAGTAGCGATGAAGTTAGAAGGGCCTTGCAAGACATGAGCCGGGTCAAAGCGGCAGGGGAAGAAGAAATAACAATCGATGTAATTAAAGATGGAGGAGTAATGCTTTAAAAGCTTGTAACCTTTTATACGCAATGCTTCAGGTCTTCAAGCATGCCAGAGTGCTGGAAGAAGGCCAGAATATAATAATCCCTAAGAACGGAGGCGTTAAAGTATTGAAGAATTATAGGCCCATTAGCTTGCTTTCAATATTGCATTAAATATTCACTTCCTATAGAATCCGGACAACACGACTTCAGTCAACCAAGAGAACCGGCTGGCGTCAGGAAGTGATATTCAACAATGGCTCACATCCATGTCATCAATCAGGTAATCAAGAAATCTGTGGAGTACAATGAAGCGCTATATTGGCTTACATAGATTATACAAAGGCATTTGCTTCAGCAGAGTACCAACAGCCATAGAGGCATCTAGGAATCAAGGAGCACAAAAGGCATACGTGAGTAACTTGGGAAGTACCTACAAAGATTCCACAGGCTACCTTGGTTCTCAACCTAATTAAAGATGTTTACTCTCTCTCTTTCTCCACCAGAAAAGTATATAGTCCCCTATTCAGAAAGGGGGATCAGGCAAGGAGACACAATCTATCCAATGCTATTCACTGCAGCACCTCCTCTATGTTCACTGCATGCTTAGAAGTTTTCAAGCTATTAATCTGGGAAGGCTTAGGACTGAGCATCAACAGTGAATATCTCAGCAACCTTCGGTTGGCAGATGACATTGTCCTACCATAATTCTCCTGACATTTCCCGATTTACCACAAGTGACTGAGGATCTTAAGCGAGAAAGTGTAAGAGTCGCGTTGAAGATCAATATGTAGAAGACATAGATAATCTTCAATGACGTGGCAAGGCAGCAAGAATTCAGGATCGCCAGTCGGCCTCTGGAATCTTACAAGAGTGCGTTTATGTAGTTCAATTACAATGGACCCTGATCACGATAGAAAATTTACGGAATAATAAAGATTGGTTGGAGTGCGGTCGGCTGGCATTACGAAATCCTGACTGGGAGCTTACCACTGTCGTTGAAAAGTAAAGCGTACAATCACTGCATTATAACGGTGCTATCATATGGCACAGAAACTTGTAAGTTAATAAAGAAGCTTCAGAAAAAGTTGGGTACCGTGCAAAGAGCGCTAGAAAAAAAAGCCGGCAGATCCCACGCCTTGTGGGAATCGATGTTATGCAAAGCACTGTGCAGGGAGCCTACCATGTTAACGAAACGACCATGTGAGCACCAAGGTGTAGGCGGCTCTTTCATGACCTGCATGACACGCCTGTCACACCATCCATGTCATGAGCCCTCAGGATTCCCTTTAGCAACACCTAAGAGACCTTAGGGCGAAAGCCTGAGTCATACTCGTGACTATGACTTCTACCACCATCCTTTAGTGTTTCCTTCACTTAGTACCCACGTCCTAACCCATTTCAGTGTTTTTCAGTGTTAATGATTTTATCGCTGAGTCATTGACGTTTTTCTGAGTCATGCTCATGACTATTACTTCTACCACCATCCTTTAGTGTTTCCTTCACTTAGTACCGACGTCCGAAGACATTACAGCGGTTTTTGAGTGTTAATATTTTTTCGCTGAGTCATTGTCATTTTTGCTGAGTCATGCTCATGACTATTTCTTATACCAGCAGCATCCATTAGTGTTTCCTTCACTTAGTACCCACGTCCGAACCCATTTGGGTGGTGTTTGAGCGCTAACCTTTTTGGCTGGGTCATTGTCATGACTTACATGTCGCGCATGTCATGACATTTTTGTCATGACCTATCACTTATGTTCATCATACACTCCTGACATACTATATCAATTTTGGTACCTACCAAGTTATCGAAACGACCATGAGAGCACCAAGACGTAGGCGGCTGTTTCATGACCTGCATGACAAGCATGTCATGCTTGACACACCATAAGTGGTATGTCATGTGATGACATACCACTTATGTTCGTCATATACTCTTCTATAGTACGCCAATTTTGCTACATACCAAGTTAACGAAACGACCATGGGAGCAAAAAGTCGTAGGCGGCTGGATAGATGATAGTACGGTTGAAGTAGGCAAATGTTCGCCAAGAAATGCTTCGCATTTAAAAAGATAGTCGCAGTTTCGCCCGAAAGGCGAAGCATCGATTGCGGTAGCAAATTAGTGGAGAGCTATAAGAAGTAAGGATAGTAGATTTATCGGCCACTAAACTTGTACACATAGGCAGACTAACCAAATTAACAAGCATGGTGCCACGCGCGCACCAGCAAACATGAACGCATCTTAATCGATGACCGCGGAAACTCGCTGTAAAAACGCTGTAGTGGCTAAGCGCGGCAGCAGCAGCGAGTGAATTGACCTTCGTGTCGCCCCTAGCATCAACGTGAATGAAGGCGCGAACACACAGCGCGGGGAGGACTCTGGCCCCATCGCAGATTGCTTTCGAGATACGGCCACCCGGGCGCGTGCGAGCGGCGTAGAACGCGCACCCCCCGCTTTACCCTCCCCCCCGAGCCTTCCGTCCCCGCGATCGCGCGGAGTCGAACCCCCCTCTTTCTCTCTCTGCACTTCCTCTCCTCATGCTTGGTTTTGGTGGGGCGGTTAAATCGAGTGACAATGTTTTGGCGTTTAAGTAGACCAAGAAAGACTATCGTCTTTAAAATTGAAGGCAGTTCCAGGCTTGTGAAATCTAACGAAACAGCGGAGCTCTGCTAGCGTGGGTGCATAGCATAGTGGGTACGACGCTCGCTGTTCCTTCAGCCTTCGCACTGCTTTGTCGAAGCTGCCCGTATGTTCTTTTTTATTGCGATAGCAATTATATGGACACTCAAAGCAGATTTCTGCCGTCGTCATCGCCGTCGCCGTGAGGTTTCGTATGACGTCAATGGAGATGAAATCGTCGCTGCGCGCCGCCGAACGCTGTATGTGCGAGTGTAAGGGCATGAGGGACGCGCGCTTTCACGGGGAGTGAACCCACGGCGGAGAGCAAACACGTGTTCTTCGCCGTGATCCCTAGCTTAAGGGCTGCAGAAGTAGGCGTCTCTTTCCTCCTTTACAATCACCATATATGTAGAGCAAACGCGCTTTCTTCCGACGCGCAAGAGGCCGTGGGGGGGGGGGGGGGGGGAGGGAAGGGAGGCGACGTTTAGCTGCGGCACGAAGTGCCTATTTATATCAGAGGCTCCGGCAACAGTCACCAACGCCGCACGCATTTTGTGCGAACGTGGGCAAAACGCCGATGACGTCGACAACAGTTCTGCGTGTTGCCGGTGCTGCTGTATGTCCAAGTTTATACAGCTGATAAAGGTACTATCATTACTCCGTATAGCTAGCTCTCTACAAATTTGCTATCGCAATTGATGCTTCGCCTTTCAGGTGAAACTGCGACAACTTTTTTTTTTGTACTGAGCACACACACATGGCTTAGTTAATGCATCTCTCTTTTATTTCATCAGTCAACAATGCTTAGTCAGGCATTTTATCTTCCTCTCCTTCGTCGGCCTCTTCACACTTATCTTCACATGTTGACTCAACCTCCTATTCTCGACGTGGGCAAATGCCATCTCCTTCACCGCACCATTCTTCTCGTCCCACATCACCCCGATACACTTCACACATGTCATCCCCTCCAAGCATAGCAGACTCAAGATGATCGTCATCAGTTTTAGGTGCGCTCGGGCTATTGGCGTGTCCTGTCGTCGTCGTCGTCGTCATCACGGTAAGCAAGTGGCACGAGCGCGTGCCATGCGCTCCCAAGTTCGTCGTCGTCGTCTTCCACAGCTATGAGCGTTGCCGCTCATCATTCCAGCATAGAATTTCAATTCTCTTCTGTCGTCGTAATGGGGAGGCCGCGTTTGCGGGGTTTTCAGCCATTGCTTAAAAGTACGTCCGCACTAGCGACAAAAACGCGCGCGGCGATCGAATGGGTGCGAGACCTGTTTTTTGCGGCAGCCGCAAAATGAGCACCAAGCAGAAGTGAGCCACGCAGCTGTGGCGCCACCTATCGCATAAGCAAAGAATCATAATGTATGGGCTCTTAGATCGAACAGTGACGCGCACGCTGTAAAATCTCAGAGGCCATGTCCAGTCAATGAGGCCGTTTTCGTGAAGCCTTCCCATACAGCTGTCCGCTTTCTGGCACGTCGGCGTCGCACAAGCAAAGAATACGCTAAGATTATAATGTTCACAAAAAATTTTAATTATGAGATTTTACGTGCCGAAACCACGATCTGATTATGAGGCACGCCGTAGTGGGGGACTCCGGAAATTTGTACCACCTGGGGTTCTTTAACGTGCACCTAAATCTAACTACACGGGTGTTTTCGCATTTCGCCCCCATCGAAATGCGGCCGCCGTGGCCGGGCTTCGATCCCACGACCTCGTGCTCAGCAGCCCAACACCTTTATAATGTTCACAGTCACCAATGCGTCATACAGATCAGACCTCTCAAAAGTCACTGGAACCTGGAAATTTCCCCAACCGCCGGAGCGCGCGCAGGCAACACTGCGCTGTTGTTGCCACATTTGGTCGAACGTGTCTCTCGGGCGGCGGCAGCTCAGCTGTCTAGCTTCGCTATGAGCGGTTTATATTATCGCAAATCGACACCATTTCATCGTCCTTAACATAAAATCCACCATCTTCCCGTAGGGGAACACTGAGTAGTATGCGAAGCAGCCATGGGGTCGACTCAAGGTCGTTTTATCAGCTGTATAAACTTGGACATGCAGCAGCAGCACCAGCAACGCGCAGAACTGTTGTCGAGGCCGTTGGCGTTTTGCCCGCGTTCGCACCGAACGCGCGCGGCGTTTGTGACTGTTAAAAATTAAATTATGGGGTTTTACGTGCCAAAACCAGCTCTAATTATGAGGCACGCCGTAGTGGGAGACTCCGGAAATTTGAACCACCTGGGGTTCTTTAACGTGCACCTAAATCTAAGTACACGGGTGTTTTCGCATTTCGCCTCACTCGAAATGCGGCCGTCGTGGCCGGGCTTCGATCCCGCGACCTCGTGCTGAGCAGCCCAACACCATAGCCACTGAGCAACCACGGCGGGTCACGTTGGTGACTGTTGCCGGTGCCTCTGGGGCGCCTACCGTCGCGCCTCTAACCTAAGCTGCTTCGCATTATCGCGTGCGGAGCCGCAGGTGTTGCCATTCGTTGCGCAATCCGGAGAGGAGCGTCGCAGAGGAGAGGAGAATGCCGAGAGGAGAGGAGATGAGACAAGGAGAGGAGAGGTGGGGAGGAGGGAGGAGAGGAGATGAGACAAGGAGAGGAGAGGAGGGGGAGGAGGATGTGCATGCGCAGTAGGGGTGTGGACGCCGCACGGCGGATGGATAAATGGAGGGAGGGAGTGACATAGCCCCGACCATAAGCTGCTTCGCATCCAAAAATGAGATGGTGCATCTTCTATGCGTTCGAAGGAGTACAGATAAGTACGATCGGCAGATTTTTTACAGGCGCCAAATTGCATGCAGGGAGACCAGCGAAAAACGGGCGCTCGAGCTGCCGACCTTTCATTTGTTCTCCCACGGCCGCTGGATAAAAATAAGTTTTTTTTTTGTTTATCCAGCATGCGTGGTTCTCCTTCCCGATAAGTTTTGTGCTCGTTGGGAAGCTATCCAAGGCATATACTAAATTGTTTAATTGCATAATTAAGCCACATTACTGGTGATTTTAGCATTTTATACGTCGCAGGCGTACGTGAATGTCGGGCTTGTTTTCATTGACTGTTTACACTCGTAGCTAACTTGAAGCTATTTGACGCGTTCCAAAAAACGCAAGCAGCTCTTCCTCGGGTTTTCTAGGCTTGCTACAGTGAAGACTGGCATGATGGTTGTCGCTATGGGCCCTGTCAAATCCACAAGCAAAACCATATTTTGCTTAGCTAGACACGAAATAAATTACATGTACTCGGAAATTGAAGCGGTGAACTGCACACCCCCCGTTCTAAATGCAAAACGAATCCGATGATCGTGTGTCACAGAGGATTTTTTAGGCTGACTAGGTATCAAGCGTTGCCACGCATCGTTTATAAGCGTGGATGTAATAGCTTTCGAACGTGGCTACTGATTTACCGCGCTCGAAACGATTGATGCAGATCGACTTCGACGAAGATAAACGGTGCCTGACTGCAGTACAAGAAAATATGCTACAACCGAGTTGTCTACGTCGCGTTCCTGTTGTTTTAAGCAGTAATAAACAGCAACACAAGAGAAAATGTAGATTTTAATATTCGACATTGACAGGTTGATAGATATTTGTTGCAGTGGTTTTCTCACTACATTATGTTTTTTCTTTACACAGCCGCCTGCATTACGACGCTCTTCGAGTGGCATTCTGCTCGGTTCTGCATATTTTTGAGTATTTCTCGCTTCGTTTGCGCAAGCAAACCGCTGTCTACAAATCAAACGCGTCACGTTCCCATTATGGCATTTACGCTGTTCGATTATACCGCAAAGTCTCTCAGCTTTGCGATATCATCAAGTTCACCTAGTAGGAGTGAAATTGTCGCGCGTTATTCGGTGCAGCGAGATAGCGCAGCGCTTGCTGTCGCTCTTTCCGCTTAAATGGTATCGCGAAAAGCGCTTTCCCTCGCTCCCGGGGGTTGCTGCACCCGAAAGCGCCGCATCCAGGCGTTTCCTTTCGTTTTGTTTTAGTCTACGAAGGTCACATATGCCCTAAATTACACAAAATGCAAAATCTGACCTCGTCAATGGCTCATACGCGCAGCGTGTGCGAGCGATGCCTTTGTCTTCTTGTCCGCTCCAGCGCGGCGTGGACCATCTATGGCGGAAAGTGATCACCTGACGGCAACTGACCAATCGGCTGCGCGGCGGCGAAGAGAAAGGGGTTGCGGTACTTCCCAGGTTCCAGTGACTTGAGACCTCTCTGAGCTTGAGCGACTCCCATTGGAACGCCGAAACAACAAAGCAACTGTGACGGAGAACGGAGCGCGTGCTTTCACGAGAAGTCTCGGAAGGAAACGAGGCGAAACGGGACGTCAAGTGGTGTCATGTGACTGCCGCGTCCCGCAAAACGCGGGTCAGTGTGACCTTCGCAACGCATTTGTGCAGCGCGCTTGCTTGCTGCACGCTGCGTGTCGCGCGCGTTTTTGTCGCTAGTATATACGTACCTTAAGGCCGTATGAGCCCATTAGCGCTGCATCACTGCATAGTTCGCACCTTCCAGGTTTCACGTTAGTGGAGCTGCGTTTCGCTCAATAGGTCATTTGACACTTACGCATAAAATTTAATTCACCGCTCAAACCGAGCCTACGACTTAACTCGTGCTAACTGTAATAACTAATAAAAACTGACACACTGAACCAAACTGCAACGTCGTGGCAATGAAGCGCTAACTAGGCGCTTGCTTTTTCGCCGACCTCAATGTCCTGTACTTTTTCGCATATCAAAGCATTCACATCGCCCCCAAGGCACAACTGGCGGACAACCGCCATGCACATGGAGTCAACCTTCACGCACACGCAGCCAAACCAGCCTGCACATGGAGCCAAAATAGTTACGGGTCGTTTTGTTGTACTAAGTGTCGTTGGATGCCGGGCCGAGCACAAGCGCGTGCGCTCGTGCTTGGTACGGCATCACATGGCACGAGCGCAAACCGAGGTGCGCCAACGAGCCAGCTGCGGAAGAAGACGACGACGCTCGATCCAATGCTGATGACGATAGTTTTCGATCCACGTCGGGACTGGCGGGTGCTCAAGCTTAAACAGCTCCGCTGTTAAAAATTCAGAGCCGTTCCACTACTGCTAAAATGGAAGCCAGTAAAGCTGTGAGTATGGTGGGTCTGGTGTAGTGAATATTGGCCCCACGATGAGAATTGGCGTATCCTCATTGGGGATCACCCAACCGAACATGACTATCACGAACGTTTCGATGTCTTTCGCAGGCGTTGCGGGGGGAACGTACACAATCGCTATCATAGTACTGTAAAAGTGTTCTATTAAAGACTGCTACACCAATCGAGGCGCGCACACAAGCTACGTGGTCGCCAGCGTTATTTACGTCACCTAATGGCAAAGCAAACGTAAGATCTGGCGAAAACCACAGTATAATGCACTTTTTATTACAATCCTAAGTTTGAGAACGACGCCAACCCGGCGTTTTCACACGACTCCATCAGGTGGCGCGACGTGTCTTAAATTGTTGTACACTACACTTCCGGTTTTCTACCCACGCAATCCCCTGGAACCTAGCCTATAACAGTTTCGCTGTAAAGACCCTCTTGGTAGCAGGACTGCTACTGCCAGCGTTGCTCCGAGGTCGAATTGCACGATTCCGCTCACAGCGTTCTGCACAATTACCCTCTTAGCTCTAAGGTTTCAATAAAATTTAGTTAAAATGACTCCACTGGGTTTGCTTCCAACGGTTGGCTTAAATGATATTTCGCATTTCGATATGCCTAATAAATTATTTATGTCGAACGAACAGTTAAAGATTTTACAGTGCGAGGGTCATCAGTTAGATGCCTTGCTCTGCACAGTGTGCAGTGTCGTGAATTGTTGGTACACTACACTTTCAGTTTTCTACGCACGCAATCTCCTGGAAGCTAGACTGTAACAGCTTCGCTATAAAAATGGAGTTGGAAAGTATGTAATGCATACGGTAGATAACCGGTGGATCATTCTCTATGGGTGTCAAGGAAGTCGGGGACGGCAGAAAACTAGGTGTGTTGATGAAATTAGGAAGTTTGCAGGTGCAATTTGAATCAGCAAGCGCAAGACAGAGGCAATTGCAGATCCCAGGGAAAAGTCCTCATCCTGCAATGGACTTAAAGGTGGGCTGGTGATGATAATGGTGATGATACTGATGATGCAGGATACGATTTCTATTATGCGAACACGTGAACAACGCACGAGCAAGCAGTGCGTACCTTCGATGAAGAAGAAGACGTGGAAGACGGTGCGGCATGATAGCAACACTTGACAAAGCTCCAGCAGTCACCTACAATTCTGCATTCACTGTTACCCAATTTCTTTATCTCACTTGGTGCAGGGACTGCCGGTGTGCCGTCAGGTGGGCACATCTGCTGACTGGCGACGATCCGACGCGTGCGGTCCAGGCCGTGAATCCAACTCGCAGCATTTTCCGCTGCATCTGGACGGCCCAAATACTCCGCGTTGAAACAGAGGACACAGACCCGTCCAGCCAAACTGCACCAACCAGAACACTCGTGATCTCCATTGGTACCCGCTACAACGCTTGTGAGTGACATGAGCTCTATTAGTACAAAACACCGCAAGGAAAAAAAAAGCGAGGACCACGCGAACAACGCCGCAGTACAAACGCTCGATGGCTAGCAAATTTATCAGTTAATGTTGTCGATTGCCTTCAGTAAGCACCTCTATGGTTGGGTTAGTTAGGATCATAACGCAACTCACGGAATACGAGAGACGCCGTAATCTCTGAGAACTGGGCTGCATAATTTCGCTAACGCTCAGTTATCCAGCATGCACTGCATTGGAACACGGGAGCCATGCCCGGGAAGCGTATTTCCAATTGCTAGTAGGTACAGTGTTTGACTGCTGGCGCCACGCTGCGCCGATCGCGCGTACCATGTTTCTAGCCGCCGCCGTTGGAACGGAGGAGGCGTTGACGGAGAAAACGCTGGGCTGGTGGTGGCTAGCCTGCTGTTGGGATCGGTGGTATTATAAACGCATCACTGTTTTCATGATCCAAATATAATCTCACTATCACGGAGGAGCAGTCTACTGACTGGAGCAGTATTTTTTTATTTGGGGTGTGCTACGCTGCGCTCCGCAACAGCCCAACGACGCCGCTTCACGTTGGTGCCCGGCACCACGGCTGCCGCCGTGGCACCGGGGTTCAAGCGACCACGCTGGCAAACAGAGAGGGAAAAAAAAGAAAAGTGTGATATTAGAAAAAAAAATTCTAGCCCGGGCGGGGTTCGAACCAGCGTACGCATGATCCAAAGCGAGCGCCGTAGCCACTCAGCCATACAGCCACGCTTCCAAGGGTGCATTCATGCGAACCATATGATTGCGTCGAGCGTCCTCGGCGAAAGAAAGAAACCACCTAGAAACGCGGTACGCGCGAGCGGCGCAGCGTGGCCCAGCGGTCAAACGCTGTACCTACTAGCAATTGGAGTGTTGCGCCCGGGAATCAAACTCGCAATCTCGTGGTCAACATCAGACATTCATAGCCACTAATCCACTACCGCGGGTGGAAACGCAAGAGCAAGGGGGCGCCTTGCAAAATCAGTTTTAGCAAAACCAAGGCGAAAAAAAAACATTGAAGTTAGCTGTTTATCCCACCAAATTGCTAAACGCTGTTTGCGCGGTAATCTGTTATTGTTGCTGCTCATTTCGCATTTTACCATCTCCACTTTGGATGCCAGGGAGGCATTTTTAAAGCTGCGGCGGTGAAAGCTGATGGGGTTGTCTAGCGATGCCACCTGCGTAGGAGCCCCGAAGCCGCCGTATGTCAAGGACGGTGAGAATAAAGAAGTGGCGTTAATGATGAATCGCAAGAATGGCAAACAAAGATGTGCTTAGGACTTGGGAACATGGTGAGAACTAGCTTACAGAGTTTAGCTATCCCTGATATATCAGTTGCTAAGCTTGGCATAAATTTGCGAAGGATTTTAAATGCGAAGTATTTCTTGGCGCACATTTGCTACTTTGACGGTATCTGTCTGTCTGCCTATCTATCTATCTATCTATCTACTATTATCTATCTATCTATCTGTATGTCTGTATATCTGTATATTTATCTATCATCTATCTATATAGCCGCCTACGTCTTTGTGCTCTCGTGTGGTTTCGTTAGCTTGGTATGTACCAAAATTGGCAAATACAGCAAGCTATATGACGAACATGAATGACATGTCATGACAAGAGCGTCATGACATGCGTGTCATGTAGGTCATGAAACAGCCGCCTACGTCTTGGTGCTCTCATGGTGGTTTCCTTAACTTGGTAGGTACCAAAATTTGCATATTATGACAGGAGTGTATGACGAACATAAGTGATTCGTCATGACATAAATGTAATGACATGCCTATCATGTAGGTCATGAGAATGACCCAGTGAAAAAATGATTAACACTCAAAAACGACTGAAATGGGTTTGGACGTGGGTACTAACTGGTGGAAACACTAAACGATGGTGGTAGAAGTCATAGGCATCGCATGACTCAGCAAAAATGAGAATCACCAGCGAAAAAAATTGACATTCAAAGCAACTGAAAGGGTTCGGACGTGGGTAGTAAGTGAAGGAAACACTAAAGGATGCTGGTAGAAGTCATAGTCAGAGCATGACTCAGGCAAAATGACAGTGACTAAGGGAAAAAAGATGAACACTCAAAAGGCACTGAGAGAGAGAGAATAAACTTTAATTGAAAGAGCACGCGAGCGTAGGTAGCTCCTCCGCTCTGCAGTGGGTGGTCCCCTCCGTCCAGGAGTCCAGCGGCCTTAGCTGCCCTTCTCGCTCGATCGACCAGGTAGAGCTGGTCCGTCGAGTCGGAGCTGGACAGCGCTGCCTCCCATTGCCGTGTGGTGGGGTGTTATGGGTGTTAGCTGTGGTGTGTTTGCGCAAGCCCATACCATGTCGTAAAGTGTTGCATATTGATCACAGTGTGGACATTTATAGGAATACAGCGCAGGGTTTTTGCGTGGTAAAGACTCAAATGTGGATCCGTGTTTGTTTGGAGGTTTGGCCATATTATGGTTTTCTCTCGCGTCAGAGCATTATGAGGGGGGGGGGGGTAGTGTTCTTCGTGAAAGGCCATAGTGTTGTAGGATGTGAGTGTAGGTTAATGGTATGGACTCTGGTTGAAACTGCTCGGCGGGTCATCGCGCGGCTCCCGGTGTGCATGCGCTCGGGCGTAGGCGTGTGCCTGCTGATTGCCGCGTAAGGACTCATGCCCCGGAGTCCACACGATTTGTATGTATGGTGGCAGCTAGTTCGCTCCATTCAGAATGCGATGTCCCGCCCTGGAAATTTTGGCCGTGGAGTAATTTCTGCATGCCGTCTGAGAGTCCGTCAGAACTATGACGCTATCCCAGTGCGGTCTCGTCGTGATTGCTAACGCTATCGCTAGTTCATCTGCCTCCGCAGCGCTCACTCTGGAAACCGACGATGCATTTATTTCGGTCCCGTGATTGTCGACTACGCTGGTGACGAATGCGGTGCTTCTTGCGGTGCTGGCCACGTCTACGTACAAGACATTGGGGTGGTTTCTATACTCTCTCGCGAGCGCCTGCGCTCGGCTTATCTCCGTCAGATGTGTAAGTTTGGGTGCATGTTCCTCGGAATCGGTGAGAGTGCATAGTTTCTTGTATTCGTGTTGTCATTTTGGTCAGTGCGCCGGTCTTCCGTACGGAATATCCAAGACGTTCCAAGACGCGCGTCCCGCTATTGTGCGTAGTAGTCTTTCCTTCTGGCTTACCAGGTGGGCCTCTATGATTTCCCGTGCGTTGTTGTACACCCTGTCTACTCGAGGTGAAAAGTAGCCGTTCAGGGTGGGAGTCCGAGCGCTTGCTTATACGCCTTGCGTATCAGCCGGTCGAGTACCTCCACTTCCGCGTTCCTTAAATTTAAATATGGTGCCACGTACGCAATGCGGCTCACTATCAGAGCCTGCATTAATCGGATTAGGTCCTGTTCCTTGAGCCCCTCTTCCTACTGGTAATTCGTTGAATCATGCGCAATATGTGCGTGGTCGTGTGTTGTAGCTTCTGTATGGCGTATCCTCCACCCCCGTCCTTTTGTAAGTGTAAGCCGAGGATTCGAAGTCTGTCTACCTTGGTAATTTCTCGAGGACCTATTCGCAGGTGGATGGTTGGTGCCGGGGCTGTTGATAGTCCTCGTGAGCGCTTGTCGATTATGAGGAACTCCGACTTCTCCGGCGCGCATTGCAGTCTGCATGTCTCCGCATAGTTGCTACGACGTCTACTGCCTCCTGTAATGCCTCTTGTTGTTCTCCTATAGACCCTCCGACCATCCATATCGTGATGTCGTCTGCATACAAGGCATGTCTGATCCCCGGTATTTTCTCGAGTTAGGCTGGGAGTTTCATCATGGCCACCTTGAAAAGTGTCGGTGACAGCACTGCTCCTTGTGGCGTTCCTCTATTAGGTGTGTCTATTCGCTGTGACCTCACATTTCCCAGCCCTATTGTGGCTGTGCGATCAGTGAGAAAAGCCCTCACGTAGCTGTACGTTCGTATTCGTGTCACTGAGATTGGATAGTATGGCTTCGTGCCCCACGTTGTCAAGGCTCCCTTTAGGTGTTGTGCGAGAATTGCTTTGAGCACCACGGCGTTGCTGCAGTCAGTACTTCCTCTTTGAGCGGCAGAAGCACGTTTGCGTTGACAAGTTGGGCCGAAAACCAACATCGTGTTCGGCATCAGTTGAAGTTCTTCGAGATGCGTCTGTAGCCTGTCTAAGATAACACGCATCAATTTACCGAGGCAGACATAAGCGAAATGGGCCTTAGGTTTCCAGGCAGGGCGTTTTTCCTGGCTGTGGCATCAGTGTAATCTCCGCATGCTTGCATTCCGGGGGTAAGGTCTCTCTGCTCCAGTGTGCATTTAAGAGTTCCAGTATTGCCTGCACGGTTGAATCGTCCAGGTTACCTAACAACTTGTTGGTGATTCCGTCCTTGCCAGGAGTGGTGTTTCGAGTGGGTCTTGCGATCGCTCGTGTTAGCTCGGAACACGTTATGTCCCGGTCGAGCTCGCTGTTTTCCAGTCCGGCGTAGTCAGTCGCTGGCTTTGCACCACGTATCGGCTGGCCAATATATCTACTTTGTAAGGCAAAAATAGCTGATTCGTCCTGCCTCCGAAGTTGTGTAATACTCGGCTCATCGTGTGCTTGCTTTCTCTCTTGCTCTGGGTCGGATCTAGGAGATGTCTGAGTATGGTCCACGTCTTCGCAGTGCCCAGCGTTCCTTGCAGGGAGTTACAGAACTGGTCCCAGTTCTGTCGTGCAAGTTGCTCTGCGTAGAGCTCTGCCTCGTCCGTTAGTTTCGCGATGCGTATTTTTTAGCTTACGGGTGCGGCTGCCTTCGCCATCTTCTAAGCAGACTGTGGTGCACTTCCCACACGTGTAAGAGGCGCAGCAAGACACTGAAATGGATTCGGACGTGGGTATCAAGTGAAGGAAACACTATAGAATGATGGTAGAAGTCATAGTCATGACCATGACTGCGCAAAAATGACAATGACTCAGCGAAAAAAGATTAACACTCAAAACGACTGAAATGGGTTCGGACGTGGGTACAAAGTGGAGGAAACACTAAACGATGGTGGTAGAAGCCATAGTCATGAGCATGATTTAGCGAAAATGATAATGACTCAGCGAGAAAACATTAACACTCAAAAACCAATGGAATGAGTTCTGATGTGGTACTAAGTGAAGAAAAAGGCTAAGTGTTGATGGTCGAAGTCAGTCATGAGCATGACTATGGATTTCACCTTAAGGTCTCTAGGTGCAGCTAAAGAGACTCCTGAGACTCATGACATGAATGTCATGACATGCGTGTCTTGTAGGTCATGAAAGAGCTGCCTATGTCTTGCTGCTCTCATGGTCGTTCCACTAACTTGGTAGGCTCCCCGCAACTGCTTCGCATAACATCGATTCCCACACGGCGTGGGATCTGCCGGCTTTTTTTTAGCCGCTGGAAAACACAGGATAGGTACTTTCTGTTTACAGTGACTTCTAGATACAGCTGCAATTGAGTAAACTGTGGACGAGGGTAGGGAGCCATACTTGCAAGTCTTCCTAGGCGAGAGCATACCGTGGCGCCGCCTGCCGGCAAGCCTAAATGACGTGTAAAGCTGGATCACTTGCAGGGCGCCCCACTTCAGCGCCGTCACATTGTTTTTGTACTACTGCAGAAGAATGCCGTCTTGTTGCAGTAGTTTCATGCCGATGCGCTATTCCGCAACTCAAATTGAGTTTAATTATGGTGTTTTACGTGCGAAAACTACAATTTGATTATGACACACGCCGTACTTTGGGACTTCGGATGAATTTTGACCACCAGGGGATCTTTAACGTGCCCCCAGTGCACAGGACACGGACGTTTTTGCATTTCGTCTCCATCGAAATGCGGCCGCCGCTGCCGTGATTCGAAAAGATAGTCATCTGCCAGTCTTACCTCATATGGCTAACATCACTTGTACTTTGTACCTTCGAATACTTTTTTGGGGTGTACTTATGAAAGTGGTTTCTCGCGCAAGCACTCCAAGGGGAGGTCGGCATGCCTGGGCCCTTGGTGCGGGTGCCACCGGCCAGCGTACGCCATGGCTGCGAGAAACGGCGTGGGCCATGCACGTGTGGAGGTCACCGGACGCCGTCCAAGAAATCGCACCATAGCGGGCATCACCGACACAAGCGCCGACACAGAGTGGCGCGTAATGCGACTGCTAGCGGAGACCATGGTCTGCAAGTGACGACGCCTCCTCCCCCAGCAGTGGACGCTGCTGCGGCGCCCGAACGAGTTCATGGTAAGCGACAAAGAACTCAGACACTGAGACACTTGCTTTTAAACGCTTAAACGGTATGTAACGTGAGCCTAATATGACGCACGTTTTTTATTATAAATGCGTTGGCACTTCCCTACGCATTCATAACGTTTACAACCTGCTGGCTCCGCAGTACAGCGTGCTAGTCACTGATTTTCCTTTTAATTGTCGCTCCTTGCCTACCATAGTTAGGTTCGCCCTTCTCTATTTCTAGTAGAATGCAGTCGGACTAATTACCTCTAGCGAAATTCTAAAAAAAATGTCTGTCGCAGTGCTGCAGAAATAATTACAGTGGCACCGTGGTTTGAACACCTTGAGCTCAATCGAAAAGGTGCCAGTTTTCTTGCCGCCTGGAGGCAAATATGTTTTAGAGCGATAAGCTCGACCAGCACAGGTACAAACTCAGAAAACGCCTGGTTCCGTAAATCTTACCTTCAAGCTCAGCCAAGGTCTTGGTGTAAGATATATACTCTATAGATGGGGACTCTTCTCGGCCTGCTTGCGAGACGCGATCGACCAGATAAAGTAGCAATGGCCCGGTGATGGCAGCGGAACCTATCGGCACAACGACGCCGGAACGACATACCTATCGGCGGAACGACGCAACCTCACTTAGAACGCAGGCGAGAGCGTGCGTCAACATGTAACGCGCGCCTGCCCTCTTCCCCACGCTCTACCCCCACCCGGTGGCCTAGTTTCGTGCGCCACTCAATCATTTCGGATTTACCAGGAAGCGCCGGTTGCTATACCAACGGGAGATAATACCAATAAAACGTTTCTGTCTTGAAATTGTGTCGTCCCGCCGATAGGTATCCCCTGCCGTCACCGGTCCGATGGAGGCGCGCCGCTGCTGCTTTATCTGGGGAATGTGTGGGGGGGGGGGGGGGTATTCCGTAAGAGTCCACCTAGTGAACTGTCCCATTCGGCTGTCGCCATTGGCTACCGCTTCAAGAGCGCGAAGGTAACTGGCTGTCACCTTCGCGCTCGTCAAGCGGGGCAAATGGCTACAGCCCAAGTGGACAGTCCACTAGGTGGACGCTCACAGAATAGTCGATCTCACCTCGCGAGTGTCCTCACCTAAAGAGTATGCGTACATCTTACACCCTTCTATAACTAGCGATGAAGTTAGAAGGGCCTGAAAGCCGTGACCAGAGGAAAAGCTGCTGGAGAAGTTGGAATAACAGTCGATTTAATTAAAATGGAGGAGATATGCTTGAAAAGCTTGCAGCCCTTTATACGCAATGCCTCACGATTTCAAGTGTACCAGAGAGCTGGAAGAACGCTAACATTCGATTAATCCATAGGAAGGGAGACGTTAAAGAATTGAAGAATTATAGACTCATTAGCTTGCTTTGAATATTGTATAAAATATTCAGCAAGATAAATGCCAATAGAATCAGGGCAACACTTGACTTCAGCCAACCAAGAGAACAGGCTGACTTCAGGAAGGGATATTCTACGATGGATCATATCCATGTCATTAATCAGGTAATCGAGAAATCTGCCGAGTACAACCAACCTCTCTATATGGCTTTCATAGATTATGAAAAGGCATTTGATTCAGTAGAGATACTAGCAGTCATAGAGGCTGAAGGAAATCAAGCCTCCCGTTCCATAGGAAAAGGGTTTATTGTGAATAAACCGTGAAACGACTCAGTGGGTTAGCTGCTGTTGCGCGTGGGCCCAAGCACGCGCTTCGTCCTCTTCTTTGTCGTGCCTGTTTCAACAAACTGGCCCGCGCGCAAAAAATTCACAAAATGTTTGATTCCAGCGGGTACAGGTGTTGAACGACCCGTTAACGGTAGATCCGCCGGTAGTCTCAAGGTACAGGTTTTGTCTTGCCATCCCTTCGTTTATGGAGCTTCTCTATTCGAACAATGCTCCATAGTTGCCGGGGCTTGTTGGGCTCTTGTAGAAGGACGAGGACCTTTCTTAATTCTGTCGAACGGTGTGGTTGACTTGGAGCTTGACATTGTTCTTAACTCCGAGACGTATTCTTTGGACCAACGTTCCCACAAAGTCTTCGAGGTTTTTTCCCTTGTTCCCACATAGGTAGTATATGGCGACCATCGGCTGTGATCTCGCCGCGTGTTACGGGAAGAGCAGATATTCGCTTTCCAATGAGAAGTGAGCGGGAGAGGGGTTCCAGATCACGATAGTCGCTATAAACGTATGTGATTGGCCGGGAATGATCACAGCTTCTACTTCAGTTAAGTTGCTTGTAGCTGTTTCTCCGTAAGATATCTCTTGCCGATGCACTTCTTCAAAGTCAGCTTGACCGACCTGATAAGTCTCTCGTAAAACCGCCCCACCACGGTGCTGATCGGCGATAAATTTCCATTTATGTGATGATCGATGAAGTTACAAACTTCTTCGTTCTCAATGACTACCACAATCTCGAAAGCTCTCTCTTGCTCTTCTTGAATGCTAGACGTTTGTCGGAATATATAACAGAAGGAAGTCCCCGCTGCGACACAAAGCGTCGGAAAGCGTTGAGAAAGCTTGTGGCGGTCATGTCTTCTACTAGTTCGAGGTGAACAGCTCTAATCACGGCGCACGTGAACAGGCAAATAACACTTTGGCGTAGTCATTTGGATGTTTAACGTAGAGGGGACCGGCGAAATCTAGTCCTGTTACTTGAAAGGGTTCCGAAGCGGTTTACTCTTCAGGTGGTAACGGTGCAGTCACTTCGGAGAAAGCTTTGACGTTGTAGCGTTGGCACACGATGCATCTCTGATGACCTTTGACTAGCTGCCGTCCTCGTAATATCCAAAATCTTTCCCCTATGTACAAGTGGAGTACAACTCCTGCATGAAGAAGTTGCCGATGGTGCTGCATGACGAGGAGCTCGCAGTAATAGGGGTCCCTTTGGTAAGACGATTGGATGTTTTTCATGTATGATTTCTTACTGTATTGTAGCGTCCGGACTCGAAGAACTCCATTGTCGAGGAAGCATGTCACGTCCAACAGTATAGAATCCTTTATATGTTGAGCTCCTTTGGAGACGCCGTCAATTTCAGGAGAAAAGGCTGAGCTTTGAACCTTCTTTATCATGTATAGTTCGCCGGCTTGCACTTCTTCTGCATTCAGGGCTCCCCGGGACACACTTTTCTGCTTCAACTTCGAGGTAAATCGCAGTATCGAAGCTGTAACACGGTGTAGTCGAGTAAGAGAGCTGTAGTTGTGAATGACCATAATAGGTGGGTTCGGTTTGCATGGCGACTTGCAAGCATGGTACCCGATGAGTACGCTCCTCCGTGATACTCGGTGGAATATCGGTTGAGTTTGGTCTACGGTGGTGGCCATTCATTCTCTTAACAGTAAGCCAATGGGGTCCTGTCCACCAGGCTGAGTTTGTTGTCAATTCACGGCCGAAACTCCTCTTGTCAAAAATCAGCAGATTTTGCTTTCCAGGCAGTGTCTCCACAATGTGTCCGTTTACTCTGAATCTCCGTTACCCTATGGCGAATGAAGTCTTTTCATCTATTAGGATGAAAAGACTTCATTCTTACAGTGCAGTGCTGTACAGTACAGTGCAGTGCTATCATTGAGTCAGTCCAAAACTGCACTGATGTAATGTCCTCGGATAGCTCTTGACGCCCGTACTCGTACATTCGTGCTGAGACAAGACAGGCTAGTAGTTAGAGTCTGGCAAGGCTTGTCTCTTTCATTGGGGCCACCCTGGACTTGCACAAGACTATCGTAGAGCTTTTGTCGTTCGTACTGCCTGCTGTGCAAATGTAGCAAACGGCACCGTAGGCACCATTCTCCAGCTTGACTGTGCTTTTGAAGAAGTCCAAAACTGGGTCTGCGTCCTGTGTCTTGTTATGTCCCGGGTTTAATCACCATAATTTCTAGGTCCCAGTAATTATCTGTGGTGATCTTAAATTCTTCCACTGCCGCTTTCAGTAATATTCTCTCGTTGCAGTGTGTGACGGTAGCACAAGAGGCTGCTGGTTTTGTGCAGAGTCAGCCAAGGATGCCTCGACAGCTTTAAGTCTGTTCTCCAAATTCCGTACGTTGCCCGTGACAAATGACCAGTAAGTCACTGCCGATTAAGACATTGACAGCTTTTTGGCTTCAGCTTAATCGTTATCGGTGAAGTAATAACCTTGGTGCTCGAGCTTGTCAGTAAAGTCTCCACTCGGTCGCGGAATGGATTGGTCGCAGATCTTGGTCGTGACGAGCGCTTCGATCAACAGTGTCTTGCAACTATGCACTGAACTCAGAGTGATAGACACTCGTCGGAAAGTCTTCTCGTCATGATGCCCTCCAAAATGTCCTACTGTAAGACACTCGCGATCGAGAACTTGACAATTAAGTTTCTCAGCCAATTGCTCGGTCACAAAAGTGCGCTGGCTGCCTCCATCCAATAAAACGCGAACCAGCATTTTACTATCTTGGCCGGCTGCCCAAGCAACAGCTGTTTGGAGGTATATGAGCCGTTTGGACGTGCCAGTTCCAGTCATCTAGAGTTGTACCTGTTTAGGGAATGTCTGGGGTCCGGCGGTCAATTTCATCAACCTTGGGTCACACACTGTTTCCGCATGGCGCCGATTGCACTATCCACATTTTACCTTTCTTGTGCAATTCTTTGCTACGTGATGCTCCAGGGTACAATGGAAGCAGCGACGTGCACCTAGAAGGCGTTTTTTCTTTTCCTCGAGAGAAATTGCCGAGTCGCACTGCTCTGTACAATGGGTCGTTGATTCGTAGAAAAATCAGTCCTTTTTTGAAGAACGGGTTTAGTGGATGAGGTCAAAGACTCTGTGGTTGAGCGTTGATGGCACGGCTGTTTCGTTAAGGATAAAGGTCGCGAAGTGGATGTGGCGGTAGTGCGAAATTCTTTATCTTTGCTTTTCAACGCGTCCTCTTGTACAGAAACATGCAGGACTGCTCGTTCTCGAGACTCTATTTCTGTTTGAATAAAAAGCAGCAAAGACTTAATGCTCGCCTTCTGTTGCTGGGTGCGCTGTGCTTGTTCGCCAGTGCTTCCAGCTCCTCCCCTTTCCTCGAAACTCTGGCGTGCAATGGTCTTGTTGAAATCGAGGACAATATCGTGAGGAAGCGATTTCAGAGAATGGGGTAGATCATTGAAGAATAATTCTTCCGATATCGCAAGAGTCTTGAGGGCACGTGTCTGGGACTGCACAGTGTCGTAGAGGCTTCGAAGGCCGCGAAGGTCATTGGGGTCGAACGGGTGGAAAGTCGATGAGTCGCTGCATGTGATCCTGATGATCAAGTCGTCCTTAGCAAAGCGCCGCTTAGAATGCCCAGGGCATCACTGTAGCATCGCAGTTGCTGGAAGTCCCGCGATCACCAATGCCGCATCGCCGGTCAAGGCTGAGCGTAGATAGGTGAACTTGTTGACGTCGGAGGGCCACCGTTGTTGTGGATCACTTGGTTGAAGTGTTCCCAAAAAGGCGGCCACATTGATGGTCGACCATTGAACTTTATAGTTCGATCTTCGGAAGATGAACACCGGGTTGCAGCGTGCGTTGAACTTCGTTTGACGTCGACGATGACGTACGGTTGAGTGATTCATGAATCTGACGTATACGGTATTTGAGCTTCGCGGACGTCGCTGTGGCTCGATCATTGTAATCGACAACCTGATCAAACTCTGCTTCAGCTTCCGTGGTAGAGAGCAGAGGTACGATGTCGGAGTCAGTTGCCCTCAAGTTGGTGTGAAGATGATTGAGGCGTTCGCTAAGGAGTAAAGCTGCTCTTCATAACACTGTCTTGGCTAGCGTTGATTCGATGTCGTTAATAAGCCGCGTTAGCTGCGATCTCTCGGCTTGTGCTTGAGCTGGACGCTTCCATGGTTGGACTCCGCGATGAGCAGCCAAGGTCGGTACGATGAATCGGTAGGCAGGGAGGCGATTACCTTGGTACCATCGATGTAGTTCGCTGTTCCGATGAGTTTCGGCACCACTTGAAGGAAATCAAGCCTCCGTTCCATATTAAAGGATTTATTATGAATAAACCGTGAAACGACTCCGTGGTTTAGCTGCTGTTGCGCGTGGGCCCAAGCACGCGCTTCGTCCTCTTCTTTGTCGTGCTTGTTCCAACAGAGGCATTGCGTAATCAAGGAGTACAGGAGGCATACGTGAATAACTTCGCAAATATCTACAAGGATTCCACAGCTACCTTGGTTCTCCACAAGGAGAAAAGTTACCTATCAAGAAAGGGGTCAGGCAAAGACACAATCTCTTCAATGCTATTCACTGCATGCTTAGAAGAAGTATTCAAGCTCTTAGACTGGGAAGGCTTAGGAATGAGGATCAACGGCGAATATCTCAGCAACCTTCTGTTTGTAGATGGCATTGTCTTATTCAGCAACAATGGGAATGAATTGCAGCTAATGATTGAGGGCCATAACCGATAAAGTGTAGAAGTGGGATTGAAGATTATTATGCAGCAGACAAACATAATGTTCAATAGCCTGGCAAGGGAACAAGAATTCAGGATCATCAGTCAGCCTCTAGAGCCTGTAAAGGAGTACGTTTATTATCTAGGTCAATTACTCACAGGGATTCTGATCATGAGAAAGAAATTTACAGAGGAATAAAATTGGGTTGTAGTGCATACGGCAGGCATTGCGACATCCTGACTGGGAGCTTACCAATGTGGTCGAAGAGAAAAGTACATAATCATTGCATTCTACCGGTGCTAACATATGGGGCAAAAACTTTGAGGTTAACAAAGAAGCTGGAGAACAAGTAAAGTACCGCACAAAGAGCGATGGAACGAAAAATGTTAGGCCTAATGTTTAGAGACAGGAAGAGAGCGGTGTGGATCAGATAGCAAACGGCGAAAGCCGATATTTGACATTAAGAGGAAAAAATGGAGCTGGGCAGGCCATGTAATGCGTAGGATGCATAACTGGTGGACCTTAGAGTTACAGAATGGATACCAAGAGAAGGGAAGCACAGTCGAGGACTGCAGAAAACTAGGTGGGGTGATCAAGTTAGGAAATATTCAGGCGCAAGTTGGAATCAGCTAGCGCCAGACAGGGTTGTAATTGGAGATCACAGGGAGATGCTTTCGTGCTGCAGTGGACCTAAATATAGGCTGAAATATAGGGTGATGACGATGATGATATCTTACACCGTGGCCAAGATCAAACTGAGACTTTCCCTGCCACTCCCGGCGGAAAGCTCACGCAACAATTCTGATGGTACGCGCGTCACCGTTGTCATAATGCAAAGGAGTTAATTAGGACACTCGGGCCCACGTCCTTTGGTTGGAGTGGCTGAGTGCTGGTTTCTGCGTATGCGCTGTGCTTTTCGCGCTTAGTTTTGTGTTGAAGCGAAACGCAGCATGAAAGTCAATTCGCTCGCTGCCGCACCGAGCAGTGTTTGTGTGTTGTCTTGTGGTGCAATTGTAGATGCGGCAGTGCTGACGGCTCCGAGCAGAGTCTTTGTCCTTTCCCAAAGCAAGCATAACCATGCTATCGTTCGAAAAGCTTGGTTTAAACACCGTTCAACCACGGCAAATTGTTTAAACGTTTTTCTCAGTAAAGCTCTTTACCTCTGCCTGTTTACGCGCTGTCAAGTTTACCCGTATGCATCCCCCGCAAGCTTTCCCAGGGGGTTACCCTGGCTGGCTTATGTCCGTATCGGGGACAGGGTGCGTTAACTGGACCGGATACGGGTAGTGGAGAGGGGGAAGGGTGCGGCGATGGCGCCTGTGCACGTGGCCTGCACATCTGTGGGGATAACGTAACGCTCGTCGGAGGTGCCGGCGCGGCTGCAGCAGCGGTTGAGGCAAATGCATGGGGAGTGCGGTGGCCGCGGCGGCACTTGTGTCGGCGTAGTGTGGTGCCGTAAGAAAAAAAATCGATTTCATAATGTATGTAGCCTAACAGCTTGGCTGGTAACCCGTCCCCATGAATGTTCCGGCCCCACGAATTTTTCTTAGCACCGCACACTCTATCAGGCATTCTGATGTGGCCACATAATGATTGGTACATAACGATTGGTAGGGGCCGATGAGCGTGGCTACAGCGAACACGATCTGACCGCGCACTCCGCCGCGGCGGCCGGCGAGTGTAACACCTATATTTCTTACACCGTGGATACAAGATACTGCTATCAGTACATCACCTTGCGAAACTATAATGTTGGCTGAACTCCGATTCTCAAGCTCATACTGCTGCCACTAAGCCACCTGAATATATCTAAAGACAGCGACATTCTTTTATCTTTCCGCCAGAGACCTCCAGCGTGGGCAGCCGATGAGACCTGCGCGACCCTATTGGTGGACCAGAGTCACGTGGTGGCGCTTGCGCCGTCTGGAAAAACTAGCGCGCGAACATCCGCGCGCAGCCGACGTTTTGCTTTCTTGATTTTTGTTTTTGGTTGCGTCGGTGTCATGACATCGTACAGTGCTGCATGCTCCAACGCATGCGGCTCTTTGGTGCAAATTCTGATGCTGCTATAGTGTCGTCATCGAATTTTCCCTGGCGTGGTACTTTGTTACGAAGTCTGAAGATTACAAGAATAGAGTTGCCTTCCTTAAAGAAAGAACGTAAAGCACTGTGAAGTTAAAACGCTATAATTTATGATAGCATAAAGGTACATTATACGCTCGTGTAATCCATAGGTGTGGTAAGTGCAAGGTCCTGACAATATGTTCTTTTTTTCGTTTTTTTTTGTCTGTCCACAAGTAGTCGTTTGTGAGCGGGGAGCTTGTGTGCGCGAGGAAAATCGCGCGAAGGTTACATTTATTGTTTCCCGAAAGTTTCTGATGTGACGTGCGCCAGAGCAACATATCGCTCATGCTGTGCGACTTCATTTCTGTTTTGACTAGCAATCCAACAGACAGAACATGGCAGCCGCTTGAACACTCCATCGACGCAAATACGGCACGTATCGGCAGGTTTGCGAGACGCCTGAACGGACGCACATTTTGCAGAAGAGATACAAGTTGAAAACTAAAATTAAATTATGGGGTTTTACGCGCCAAAACCACGATATGATTATGAGGCACGCCGTAGTGGGGAGATTCCGGAAATTTGGACCACCTGGGGTTCTTTAACGTGCACCTAAATCTAAGTACACGGGTGTTTTCGCATTTCGCCCCATTGAAATGCGGCCATCGTGGCCGGGATTCGATCCCGCGACCTCGTGCTCAGCAGCCCAACACCATAGCTACAAGTTGCCACTGATAGTTTTGTTAAAGTGAACTAGAGCCTGTAATTATTCGGAGAAGAAGAATTTCCTCTGAATGGCGCATTGAGAATTGACTTAAAAGCCGCCAAACGGCGCATCAGTAAGATAACTAAGAAAACTCCGCCAAATATTACTTTTTCTTGATGGTCACAACTTACCTGCCCGATTGCTCGGTCATGCCTGATTGATCCGTAATTCGTTACAGTGCAGTGCTAAATCCAGACCGCGTTCAGCTGTGCAGCTTCTATGACTGTTGTGACCAATAAAAAGTAGTTGGCTTTCACTTTCAATGCTGCTCTGTATGTTAAAAACAACGAATATTGTTACAAGTATTTTTGAGCAGGTAATTGGCCTACTGAATCATCAATTGACCCATCGCAATCTATACCCATCGCATGTTGCATACTTGTGCGCTTACGAGGTTCAGCAAGGTCATGAGTTCGCGCAAGAGAAACACAACATACCTGAATTTAACGAAGTCGTAGGGCTCAGCTGGGTAAGATAAAAAAAAATTCGTCGGCCCTTCCACTCCGTGAAGATGGTTAACCAGCGAAGCTGAAACGTGCGGCCCCGGTATTTATCATTGGATTGATCCCGAGGGTTCATTAAAGTATTTATCACCTTTTATTTCTTTTAGCCCTTTCCCAGCACAGGGTAGCCAGCCGGTATTTACAATAGCTAACCTCCTGGTCTTTCTTCCTTTTATTTCTCTCTCTCTCAATTATGAGGTTACATGCACGTTCGGCTGCGATAGAGAACGACGTCGCTGACGGTATGCCCGCAGTCCACCGTTGTCACTTGCGTTCGATATGTCGAGTTTGCTCGGCGACGTGGTTAGCAGCATTCGCCCGTTATTGGCGCTTGCAATTCTTCGAAGTTACATTGCTTCAAAATTAAATCTGTCCTTTACGTAAGGCAATGAATGGCTCATACCCCCGTAAACGCGGCCCCCCCATTACGACGACAAAAGTGAAATTCTACGCTGAAATGATGAGCGTCAACGCCGCCAGCTGTGGAAGAAGACGACGACGAAGACGAACGCGGGAGCAGTGGCACGAGTGCGTGCCGAGCGCGAGCGCAACCCGAGAGGCACCGACGAGCAGCTGCGGAAGAAGACGATGACGCTCGTGCCAATGCTGATGATGATAGCTTTCTGTACACAGGCGATTCCGCCTAGCCATATACGATTCAACCTAGACTATAAAGCTTTGCTTCAGAAAAAGGCCTCGAAATAAAATACACATTTTCACAGGAGGAACACTCGCAGAATAAAAATGGCAATTAACCATAAAAAAATTTTCGCCTCCATTCGACCCTGTGAAAGTGGATCTACAGCCTGCCGCATTTTTAGCTATATCGCGCGAGCACACCATAATATGGTCGTACGTCATCCTGAAGGGAACATCGCGTTAGAGGACTCTATAACTGGAGGGTGCTTAGTGCACTTGAGAGTACTTCTGCCGGTCTCGCTGGTTATTGCCGCTTGGAGGCGCTAACTGATGGACGCTCGCGCGATATAGCTAAACATGCGGGAGGCTGTACAGCGAAGCTGTTGTCGACATCACACAATCGCCACCATCTCAAGGCCTCGCACCATCGAGATCAATGTGTCCGTGACCTCGCTCACCCCTTTCTGTTGGTGCTTCGACGCCGCGGAGCACGTTCGCTGCGTCCATGCGCTTGCGAGTAACCCGTGTTCCCGAAGTGAACGTCACCAATTTTTTAAGTCTTGCCCTGATGTCGGCGCACACTCTGCGCGACAGATGCAATGGACAGAGCGCCCAATCATCAAGGGAAATTACACCATATGCGCATGTTCGTCACGCGCGCACAAAGGTGTGCAGGAGAGCAGCATATATCCTCATTCTAGTAGACCCTCCGCCTAGCGCAAGTGCGTTATTGAACTAATTCAATTTCTCAAAGTAAAGTACGTCACAAAAATGTGTAAAGTACGACCTAAACAACGCCTGCAGACATGATAGCATCCGATTGTAATTTGAACACGCGAGAAAACATAATTTTATTACGCGAAAACTCAAAGTTACACCAGCGCTGGAGACGAAATTTTTTTCTTTGTCGACGCGACGATGTGCACGCACAGACGGAGAAAATTTCCTGAGGTAGCCGCATGCAGCTTCGCTGTAAATTAATGTGTAGTTTAGCAGCTAAACATTACGTACAGGAGGGGCGTAGGGCTCAAAACAGCGTGGAGAGCCCACTGATGTTCATCGTTAATCTCTTACTCTCTTGAGGCTTTGGCTTGAAACGTGTCATGTGCGCGCCGTGCTGTGCGGCTGCTGCTTCAGGACGCATAGTAGCCTGCGCGTCCTCCCATGCTCCAAGTGGTGGAACAGTGTCGGTATCGCTCTATGCTTATGCCTTTTTCTCATTCAGATCCAATCGAAGCCGGCGGCATAGCGCCACAAGTCCAAACGGAGTCGCCGCCGCTGGCAGAGGTTGCAGCTGACGCACGGATTCAGACCGGACGCAAGGACTGGCAGAAAAGCGATGCATTCTTCGTGTACGTAGCATGTGCTTGCATTTTTGAAAGTTTGAGTCGCAACCACATTTTGCAGTTTTCCGTGTTCTTCAAATATTCCTTTATCGTGAAAAGTGCGCGCATTTCATCTATTTGCAGTTAATAATGTGGATACAGCGACTGTGTCCTTCGTGTTGACAAAATCATAACGTCGTACGTTTATTGGCCCTAATGAAATATTTTATTATTGTCTAAAGAGCGAACGGAACCACTAATAGCTTCTCGAAATGTGCTCTCACATGAGGTCCTCATTTCTCGCCGGCGCTAGATGTGGCTCCTGCGTACCCTAGTGGCTGTGCGCACGAAGTAGGGCACACACGGGACACGAGTTGAGTGGAGAGGTGGCGTGGATTTTAGTTCCTGGTTGCCTGTGAATGATATTCGTCACGTTGATAATCCAGCATACTTTATTCTCCGAAGGAGAGCAATATATAAGTTCGGGATTCTCAAAATAAGTGGGAGATTGGCCAAAAAAATGGATACGCGGAGCGCAGCGCTGCCATTTCGTATTGAATGCTAAGATTGTCTATGTCCGTATTCATGCCTGGGCAGAAAACGACTAGTCGTGCTCGTGATTTACACTTGTGAAGCCCCATGGGCCCTTCGTGTTCTCTGCGTAGTGTCTCAGGACGCATACTTGCTGGTACCACTGTATTACACCATTTGAGCATATACCGTTTACCACAGTTCCTTTCAGAAGGTCTATCGGTCTGTTGTTCCTTATGCATTCGATGACGCACTTCTAGTAACTGCCATTTGTTGGTTTCTTGCGACAACGGGGCTTGACTTGCTTCGCTAACGAGTGACGACACTATTCTTACGGCATGGACTTCCACGTCATCGTTGTCTTCGTGTGTCTCCTGTCTGCTGACTGGAGCCCGTGACAGCATGTCTGCCAGCACTAGCCGTTTCCCTGAAATAAACTGTTGTTGAAAATCATATTTCAGCAGCCGTGGAAAAAACGCTGCAACCGCGGCGGCATTTCACCATTGGCTTTCTGCGCGATGGCTAATAGTGGACGGTGGTCGGTTTTGAGGATTGCATTGCGCCCGTACAGGAAGTGATGGGATCTTTCGCATCCCAATACCACAGCCATTGCTTGTTTTTCAATCTGCAAGTATCTCTCCTGGGTCTCGGTCAGCACTCGCGAAGCGTAAGCGACAGGTTTCCACGATACCTCATATCGCTGCATTAGAACGGACCCTATGCCATATTGAGAAGCGTCCGAGGTTATTTCGGTGTCTCTTCTCAGGTCGAAAATTGCCAACACAGACTGCATGCTGAGGCTACTTGCTTAGCTAATTCCATTCCCTGTCGGGATTTTCACGCCACTAGAATATCGTGTCCTTTATCAGCAGGCGCATCAGTTGGGTTTTTACAGCGAGTGCTGGCAGAAACTTTCCAAAGTAATTGACAACGCTTGGCATTCGCAGTACTCCTAGTCTGTCGGTGGGTGCTGGCATGTCGAGCATGGCGCTTACAGTGGCGGGATTTGGCTGTATGCCCTCTTCGGAAATTACCTCGCCCAAGGATGAAATTTTCGTCCCTCCTATTACGCATTTTGCCGCGTTCAAAGTAAGGCCAGAAATGTGCGCTGCTTCCAGGACCGCTTTCGGACTTTCGTCGTGTTCTTACCTTGTGGGAGTCCATATCAGAATATCATCGACATAAACTCGCACTCCCGGTATTGCATCAAATATTTCACTCATGGTTTTTTGGAAGACTTCAGAGGCCGACGCGATCCCGAATCGCAGTCTCAGACACTGATACTGCCCAAAAGGAGTAGTAAACGTCCATATTCTGGACGGCTCGTCATCGAGCGGTATCTGATGGACGCCCGACTTTGCCTTAAGACAGGAAAAAAATTCGCTCCCGCGATTTCTGGCTCGATGTCTTTTCGTCGGGGCATCTCGTTGTATTCGCACTTCAAGCATTTATTGTTTTTCCGGGGTCCTTGCACACCCACAGTTCGCTATTCTTTTTTTTCTTAAAGTGACAGGCGACTCACCCAGTCTGTTGGTTCCTCTAAATCTTGCAATGATGCCCGCCTTTCGCATTCGGTCGAGTTCATTCGGTCGAGTTCCTGTCGTAGTGGCTCTTGCAAGGAAAGAGGCACATGTCGGGTCATCTGAACGACGGGGACGGCAACTTCACGTAGCACCATTCTGTGTGGGCGCTGAAGGCCCTTGAAAACTTAGGGGAAATCTTTCATCACTTGCTCGAGGTCCCTTGCCATTACATGCCGATAGATTGTTTGAAAATCCCCAATGTCTCACTGGCGTGGAGCCCTTAAATAGTTTGGCGTCCCTTTTTCACTACAAAAGAGTCTACGTCAGCTGACCTGTCACATATTGTTACCTTTGTGGTCACAATTCCAAGGTGTTTCATGATCCCTCCGACGTACGACCGCAGTACGGAGCTGCTAGGCTTCAGCTGCATCATCGGTTGTAGGCGTTGATACATGCCGTGCGGTAGAATATTAGCTTGAGCGCCCGTGTCCATCTTGAGTTCGAGCCCCCTGTTCGCCACTTGTGCTTGGACCACCCAGTCTTGTTGGTGCGTAACTCTGTTGAGCGAGATGTCTAAGGTGTCGAAATCTTCCTGCTACTTTTTATTTCCGCAACTTGGTTGTTGCTGTTGCAGTAATCCGCAAAATGACCCGCAGTGAACCGCCGGTGCGTCCAATCCAAATGCTGGGCAGTTCCGAGCTGCGTGTTTTCGCCCACACCTGTGGCACTTCAACACTGCTAGGTTACCACTGTTACTTGACCTCGCCCTGGCCGCGTCGACGCGCCTTTCTTGCGTTTTGGCATCGTCGTCCTGTGGTGCGCGTGGTTCGAGGCTCGGCATCATCTTCAGTGCGTCAACTTGACATTCTCGTTCCCATATTTCGTTTTGGACGGCAGACACCTCAGCTGCCTTGCATACTTGTTCTGCATTCATCAACGTCAACTT